>NC_138765.1:98931168-99112306 GCF_965113315.1 Podarcis vaucheri
CTAAGCTACACCCTCAGAATTACATCATATTTACATCATGATTATATTAAAAATAGGAGGAGTCGAGGAGGGGCTGCACAGGTAATTCGAGTGTCCTGACACCTGGCCGGAGCCTCCTCTCCCCTCCCCACATGAGTCATATTTAAGAACAAAGGGAAAGGGCGAAGTTTCCTGCCCCCTGAGGGGAATCCGGTCACAGTCCTTTGTGAGAGTCCGCGCGGAATACACTAAAACATGCAGTTCATTGTATCCCTGATAGCCTTCTGTCTGAGCCCATCACAATGGCTATCAAGGTTGTCACATCAACTGGGAAGGGCCGCAGAGTACGTGACTGCTCGGTCAAGGGATTATGGCTGCCCAGTATCAGGCCACCCCCCTTTGATAGTCCTTGTAATATGTAGTAAAATAAAAGTGGTCCGGTGAGAATCCGAGGTATGGCTGATTTTTGGTGAATTTATAAAGAATACTGTTCTTGAAGTTCGAAGCACTTTCGCTTTCCGGAAGCAACTTGCAGCATTTTGATTAAATCAGTCACGGTCGATTGAACTCGGAAAATTTGTATTGAAAGCTGTCAAAGGCAAGGGAAAAGAGCGCCTGTAGCCTGCAATACCTGTGTGGCCGCCGCAAGGGGCGCTGTTCGATAACGCTGATTGGCTGAGGCGGCCGCCGATTGACCCAGAGTTCAGGCGGCTGGTCTACTCGTAATACAGATAGGGCGATGCGGAGTGTTATAGCGAAAGGCTGTCAGGCTAGCGCTTCCTTATTTACGGAAGGCTTTTTAGAAAAAGAGATGGCCCTCTAAAGGGACATCTCTTGGGTCAAGGGGGATGCGTGCGTGTGTGAGTGTGGTGCTTGTGTATTACGTGTGGGTGTGAATGAAAGGGGGGCCTCCGGCGACATGATGGAAGAAAAATTAGTAAGGAAAGATAATAAGAATATGAAGATGATTTGAGAAGGTTGTAGAATGCAAAGATTATTGTAAATTGCATAATGTGGAGGAAATCCAGTGGGGAGGAGGGAAGTGGGAGGAGGGAGAAAAGGATAATATGATGGATTGAGGAAATAGAAATGTAAATGTATGGGGGGGGGAGGAAATGGTGTTGGCTTTGGTACATCTGTATTGTAAAATAATATGTGAAAACCAATAATAATAATAATAATTAAAAAAAATTAAAACAGGAAAATATTTACATTTATACGTAAATCTCTTTCTTCACTTTGAAACCCCCCCCCTCCCATTTTCATGATAAGACCAGCTTTGTGTTGTTTCATTGGTAACAGAAGAGGAAAAATGACTATTACTCACTTAATCTAAGCACAACGGCCACAAGAGCTCCAGTCTAGGCATTTGGCTCTGCAATGTTGAATGTTCTCTGTGCTCTCCTGTTTCCCCTTTTTTTGTTTCAGTTGAAAGCAATTCATGGACCCAGAACTCATACACTGACCACTAATGATGAACTATATGTTATAGATACTCCTGCAAATTTATTCTGCTATGTTTGAGATATACAGACTCAGCCCACATATTTGTATCATCTATTATTCCTATGTTCCCTGTTTTATAAAGTTAATAAAAGTTATACAAAAAGAAGAGAAAAAGGCAACACACGGAGGCCCCATCTGAGTTCACACTGCACAGCAGGATCAGGTTCCTTTAAGGAGTCCAGTGCTGCGCGATGGATCAGTGAGTTGTCAGACATTGGTAGGGCATTCAGATCACAGAACTGGTTTTAGACCTTTTGAGCTGCCAATACATCGTGTTGGCCGGAGAGCTGTGATGTATTCCTAGCTCAAATTGCCTGCAGATGACAAAGGCGCAGGCAGGCAGGTGGGGGAGCCCGAAAAGGTGCTCCCCTTCTCCATCCGCCTGCCTGCCTCCCCCCCACCCCCTAGCTGAGCAAGCCCCAATTCCTCTCTGGCTCCATCCATCCAGGTCCCCATCTCCATTCCCCTGAAACTCACCAGATCTCTTGGAGGTCCCTGGGAGGGAATGCTCAGAGGTTGAGAGGAGTGATGCAGGAGACAGCCGGACCAGGTCAACCGTCCATCTTCCCCCTTCCATCCTTGCTAGCTTTGCAGGATCTGTCTCTTTCACCCTTTCTGAGGAGTCAGTGAGCCAAAACAAGCTGGAGGGTCCTGGGAGAGAGGAAGAAGCAAAGGGAGCCTCAGAGGCCCTGCAAGGATTCTCCTGCCCTAGATATTCTCCTGCCCCTGGAGAAGCACAAATAGGGCAGCCCCTTCTCATCAGAAGCCCCATTTGTAAACATCTCCAGTGCTTGCAGTTTCCCGTTTGCTAATCACCCCACTTCATAAGGATGGCAGGGTCTGTCCAGTAGTGACCTGAGAGTTGATCCCATTGAACTCATTGGGGCTTATGAACAGAACTTGGTGCAAAAAACAGTCACCACCCTGTCCCTAAGCCTGAAAACTGCAACCCCAGAGCATGGGCAGAAAATAGCAGAGTAGCTATTACAGTGGTACCTCAGGTTAAGTACTTAATTCGTTCCAGAGATCCGTACTTAACCTGAAACTGTTCTTAACCTGAAGCACCACTTTAGCTAATGGGGCCTCCTGCTGCCACTGTGCCGCTGGAGCACAATTTCTGTTCTCACCCTGAAGCAAAGTTCTTAACCTGAAGCACTATTTCTGGGTTCACGGGGTCTGTAACCTGAAGCGTATGGAACCCGAGGTACCACTGTACATGTGCTGTAGGTGCCTGCATGCTGGGTTCTTTGTATGCAGAGCCCAGTTCACAATCTTTGAGCTCTCTCATTGCAAGCCAGGCAGATGTGGCCATATTTGCCTCTTGCATGGGGACCAAATCTTTGGGGAAGCTTTTCATCTCCAATTGGTAGGAAAGAGGGTTCATTAACCTGCTGGTGGGGGGAGGTGGCTTTTCAGCCCATCAATTCAACTCATGCTGGAATATCTGGTGGGCTGGATCTGGAGCACAAAGGGTCAAGTTCTACTTGCATGAGCCCTTGTGTTCCTTCTTCAAACTCATTAGGCAGGAACGTCAGAGGTCCAATCTGAGAGTATTTCATTCTGGGCTTCTTATGGCAGAGCACAGAAGGCATGTAATCCGTTCTTTTCAGTTCTATCAAGTAGGTCCTTCCCCAGATTTCTCAAGTGCAAGGACCCTGGGCTGTCTGATTTATGGGGTTCCTTGGGGTCCAGGTCAGCTGACTAGTCAGGATTGTCACCTGCAGAGTATATGTCAACTAAAGGATAATAGTCTGCCTTGGATTGAGGACTTTTTGGAGGTGTTGCTGAATGTGGAAGCAGAGGAGCTGGTGGTGCCACATTTCTGAATAATCTTGAGACTGATACACCACTCCTCCATAGATATTCTCTGTGCTTAGACACCATATTCACAAACTTTACGCTCCTCTTGTGACAAGATTCCCAAAGGCTTAGGGTAGCTTGAGAGAAGTAGCTTATTTTGAGACAGCACCCATTTCCAATTCCTTTTTATGAAAACCCTCTCCCTAGTTGGTTTGGTTTTGGCTTTTGACAGGACATCAGACCATTTGATAACCTTGCATATTGTTTCATATTGATATAGGGATCTGGTGTGCAGATTCTAGCATAGTACAAGCTTCTTAGTGTTCTGTCTGGACCCAGAGCATGAGCTTCTCTTAAGTAAGTTAAAAAGTATTTTCAAGTCAACTTTTTAATATTGCACTATTTTTTAATTTTTTAACATTTTTGCTCTTCTTTGTACTTTTAGACCTCCTTTTGCCATGTGGACGAATCAAACCTCCCTTATTGATCTATTTTTAATGGTATGGAAAGAGAAATTGTTGTATTATCTGGTTCCACAGACTCTGCTAGATTTTATTCAGAAGGTTCTACAAGTACCTATCAGGATGGTAAGAACTTTATTACAGTCAGCCAAAAAGGATTTTAAGTGTTCCATGTCCTCTGTTAGTACTACAAGCAACCCAGTGACTGATAGTCCCTCTTTGGTCCCAGAAGTTTGGGAGTAGCAGTCTTTTATACTTGCTTTAATTTTGAATTTTGCTTTCAGATTAGTTCCTCTACTTGTTTAGCCTGAATTTGGCCTTGAGTCGCTTGAGCTCCTGGTCTCAGTGCCAGAGATGACTTAGCAGTTGAGCTGCCTGGGCCCCAAACCTCTTTCTGCTCATCCTTAGAGCTGCTGAGAGATCCTATAAGGTCAGTAATAGGATCTGGCTCCTGCTGTTTCTTAGCCACCTCCTCATTTTCCTTATTCATGTAAAATTGAGTAATTTTTGCTTCTGCTTTCTTCAGAGAAGCTCTCTTTGGAGGAGGGTCTGTGGCACTTGGGGAGAGAACATACATTTTGTAACTACTCCATGTCAACACTGTCTTTCCCCTTAATTCCTCATGAAGTTTCCTTATACCATATGCCTTATACCATATACTGATCACTGCACAGCAGGGTCAGGTTCCTTTAAGGAGTCCAGTGCTGCGCGATGGATCAGTGAGTTGTCAGACATTGGCAGGGCATTCAGATCACAGAACTGGTTTTAGACATTTTGAGCTGCCAACACATTGTGATGGGCAGGGAGCTGTGATCTATTCCTAGCTCAAATTGCCTGCAGATGACAAAGGAGCAGGCAGGCAGGCAGGTGGGGGAGCCCGAAAAGGTGCTCCCCTTCTCCATCCGCCTGCCTGCCTCCCCCCCACCCCCTAGCTGAGCAAGCCCCAATTCCTCTCTGGCTCCATCCATCCAGGTCCCCATCTCCATTCCCCTGAAACTCACCAGATCTCTTGGAGGTCCCTGGGAGGGAATGCTCAGAGGTTGAGAGGAGTGATGCAGGAGACAACCTGACCAGGTCAACTGTCCATCTTCCCCCTTCCATCCTTGCTAGGTTTGCAGGATCTGTCTCTTTCATCCTTCCTGAGGAGTTGAGGAGCCAAAACAAGCTAGAGGGTCCTGGGAGAGAGGAAGAAGCAAAGGGAGCCTCAGAGGCCCTGCAGGGATTTTCTGGCTGGAGGGGAAGCCTCCCAATATGTTGGGGGCCCCACCCACAGCAAAATCCCTGCTTTATCTCATTTCTGGCCAGAGAACTTTCCCTCTTCACCCTCCATCCCTCCATGTTCCCATCTCCCCTCCCCTGGAACTCACCAGATCTCTTGGAGGTCCCTGGGAGGGAACGCTCAGAGGTTGAGAGGAGGGATGCAGGAGACAACCTGACCAGGTCAACTGTCCATCTTCCCCCTTCCATCCTCACTAGGGTTGCAGAATCTGTCCCTTTTATCCTTCCTGAGGAGCCAAAACGAGCTGGAGGGTCCTGGGAGAGAGGAAGAAGGAAAGGCAGCCTCAGAGGCCCTGCAGGGATTCTCCTGCCCTAGATATTCTCCTGCCCCTGGAGAAGCACAAATGGGGCGGCCCCTTCCCAAGAGAAGCCCCATTTCTAAACCTCTCCAGTGGTATAGAGTTGAATGTGGTCAAAAATGTGATGGCAAGAATAAATATTGACATCCTAGGCATCAGTGAACTAAAATGGACAGGGATGGGCAAATTCAGTTCAGATGACCATCTTATCTACTACTGTGGGCAAGAATCCCGTAAAAGAAATGGAGTGGCCCTCATAGTTAAGAAAAGAGTGGCAAAAGCTGTACTGGGATGCAATCTCAAAAATGATAGAATGATCTTGATACGAATCCAAGACAGACCTACAAGAAATAGAGTACAGATTTCCAAAGAATAGCAAGGAGAGACAAGAGGGCCTTCTTAAACGAGCAATGCAAAGAAATAGAGGAAAACAATAGAATGGGAGAAAACCAGAGATCTGTTCAAGAAAATTGGAGATATGAAAGGAACATTTTGTACAAAGATTGCCATAATAAAGGACCAAAGTGGAAAGGACCTAACAGAAGCAGAAGACATCAAGAAGAGGGGGCAAGAATAAACAGAGGAGGAGGGGGAGGAGGAGGAGAAGAAGATATCCCGCTTTATCACTCCCCTTTAGGAGTCTCAAAGCGGCTCACATTCTCCTTTCCCTTCCTCCCCCACAACAAACACTCTGTGGGGTGAGTGGGGCTGAGAGACTTCACAGAAGTGTGACGGGCCCAAGGTCACCCAGCAGCTGCATGGGGAGGAGCGGAGACGCGAACCCGGTTCCCCAGATTACGAGTCTACCGCTCTTAACCACTACCCCACACTGGCTCTCCAGAGGAATTATACCAGGAAGATGGAGGGCACAAGGAGAAGGGGACGACAGAGGACGAGATGATTGGACAGTGTTCTCGAAGCTACCAGCATGAGTTTGGCCAAACTGCGGGAGGAAATAAAACACCACCTAACAGGGTGGATCCAGTATCACCAAATAAATGAGGTCTTCAAAGCTGACAAGAAAGAGGGTTTTGCAATTTCAGTATTGGATAAAGATTTACTACAAAACAAAACAAAATTAATTTTTAAAATCTATGGAATCTTACTGGAGTGGGAGGACATGGATGAACAGGTAAAGGCGGTAATGATCAAATTGGCTATGGGTTTAGGGAAACCTATTCAAGTAACATCATGGGGGAAATTATGGAAGGAGAGTTGGAATTTTACGGCTTGTGAGGCAATAACAGAAAATTTGATAAAGATTGTCAGGGTTACTTCCAGATCCTAGCTCACAGAGGATCACGCTAGCCAGCGGTTGTTGATTAAAAGTCTTTATTGAGTTACAGTCTCCATTCTTGAGCTGCTGCGTGCAACCCTACGCCTTATGCTTAGGTCGGCGAAGCTCCTTCTGAGTCTCCGCCCCTTGCGCACCAACTTAATATCCTAGCCCTGCTCCACCTTTTCCGCCTGACAGTTCTCCTCTGGGTCCCTCTGCCCCCCTGGGTCTCTCCCTTCCGGGATTCTTCTGACGCTGACCCCCCTGACTCCCCTGTCTCCTTGCGCCGGGCTTTAGGACCTGGCTCTCTTTCCGGGCTGCCTACTGCGCCACCTTCCTGTGCATTTGAACTTGGCGCGCGCGCCCAACCTTCCACTTTCCGTCTAACCGTCACTTCGCTCCCCGATGAAGGTGTGGCCACTCCTGACTCGTGCCCTCCCTCCTGTTGCGAGCTGCCAGCGCTAGCTCCCAGGCGCTCTTCCTCTTCCCTACTCTCTGGCGGTGACGTAGGTCCCGATCTCCAACTGCTCCCCTCTGAGTCCCCTCTGGCTCTTTCTTCCTGGGGTGTCCCCCTAGTCTCCCCCCTTGCCCTTGCCACTGGTGCTCCTCTTTGTGAATCTTCTGATTCACTGGACAGACTCGGAGATCTCGGGTCGTCGTCGTCACTCATCCTTTCTTCTGCCTCCTCCCCCTCGCTCTCTGTTTCCTCCCTTGCCCTCGCCTCTGCTCCTGAACCCCTGACAAAGATGTTTTAAATAAGGAAATATTTCTTTACGCCACAGTGGCAGTGAGAACATTTATTGCCAATTAATTGCCAAAAATTGGAAAAAAAGAAATAATTCTGACCAAAAAAAAGCTCTCTTTGGAGGAGGGTCCCTGGCACTCGGGGAGAGACCATAAATGTTGTAACTACTCCGGGTCAACGCTAGCTTTCCCCTTAATTCCTCATGAAGTTTCCTAATACCAGTTATACCATATGCCTTATACCATTTCCTAAAATTCTATGATTATCCCCGCTGTGTTTTATTTAATGGAAATTGAGACGGGTTTCCTAGGTGAAGCTTTTTCCACATTCTAAACAGTCCCTTGCAGGAAATATTTCATGGAAAATTAGATTCACCAAAAGAACGAAGCCAGACAAATGTAGAAAGGGAAAAAGAAAGTTAGACAGGATGTACCTCCACGTCCCTGAGATCTCTGAAGCCTACATGGAAGAAGGCCTGGGCAGCTCAGAGCAGCCTCATCCTGGTTGGAAAAGGCAGGACTGGTGGAAGAATATTCCCAGACAGAACAGGAGATGCATCTCCTATGGAGAGTTGTGGGTGTGTTAACATCTCAGGTGCTGCAGGGGGCGCTATGGGGCTCCCTCAAAAGAGAGGAGGTTTGTCCTTCAGAGATCTGTATGGAATTTCAAAACTGATCTCATGATCCAGCAGGGAGCCTTACCAGAGAGGCCGCGATCCCAGGATTCTCCTCCTCGACTTCCTTCTGCAGAGCTCTCTGGTCAGGATCCAGCAAAGCCCAGTCCTCCTCCTCTGTGAAAGGAACAGCTACGTCTTCAAAGCACACTGGACCCTAAGGGGGAAAGGGGGAATAAAGATGATATGATTCTACACGTTGCTCTGTTCTTGTCTGTTGTGTATTTAATTGTGGTACCTCGGGTTACAGACGCTTCAGGTTACAGACTCCGCTAACCCAGGCACAGTACCTCGGGTTAAGAACTTTGCTTCAGGATGAGAACAGAAATTGCACGGTGGTGGTAGTGGAGGCCCCATTTTCTAAAGTGGTACCTCAGGTTAAGAACAGTTTCAGGTTAAAGATGGACCTCCAGAATAAATTAAGTTCTTAACCCGAGGTACCACTGTATTAATCTTTGTGTCAGCGGGGGAATTCACGTAATAATATTATTATCTCTATATGGCACTCATCTTCATGGAAATCTTTGCAAGCATTCCCATTTTCCGGATGGAAGGACCTCCTCTCCCTTCATCTGGTGGGGTGGACCCTCCCCCTGCCCTCAAGCCAACTTGAAGGGGCACCAGGAGGGGGTGGGGAGGGGATGGTTGGTTGGTTGGCATCCATCTGTCTTAGGAGTGGGAGTGAGATCTGGGGGAGAGACATGTGCTGTTGCATCTGGGGCACAGGAAGTGGTGCTGGAGATGCAGAGGGGCTTTTCTTCTCCCTGTGCTCCCCCCACGTGGGAATGTTCCCCTCTGGCTGCAGCCTCTGGGCACAAAGGTGACCCCTCTCTCCATCTGAAGGGGGTTTATTTCCTTCTCCCAAAGCCCCCTCCCCCCGAAAGGAAGGCAGCCCCCTCCCTGGCTTGGCAGAGAGGGCAAAGGAGGACCCTCTGCTCCCCGACTTGGGGCTCTCCCCCCACCGCGCATGACCTGAGCAGGGACCCCCATGCCCCCTCCCTGCCCCCCCCCCTTATCTCCTGGGGGGGGGGGGAGAAGAGGCGAAGGGCTGCCTAGTGGCGGGAGGTGCCTTGGGCTCAGAAATGGCTCCCTCCAGACACCCCCCCCCAAGAAACACCCCCTCCCCCCCCAACCAGGAAAATAGGGAGATGAAGACGTGTCCCAGGCCAGGGATGAAACGCCCTCGCCATCTTGGGGGGGAGGCCGAAAGGAGCTTCCAGGAGAGCCACCTGCAAAGGACCCCTGGAAGGGCTTGGGGCCCAGGAGGGATCCCTTCAGACCCATGGACCAGAGAGGGGTCCTGGGGAGGAGTCCGCCCCTGAAGGCCCCCCGGGAAAGGGCCGCCTGGCCGGCCAGGAATCCTTGGCGCCCCAAGGGAGGCGAGGCGGCAGTTGGGGAAAGGCAGTTGGGGAAAGCCGTTGAGGGGAAGCAGCCGCGGGGGGGGGGAGGGGGGGGCCTCCCCCTCTCTCCTCCCTCAGGGACACAGAGAGAGAGAGAGAGAGAGAGAGAGAGACACACACACAAGGGGGGGGCGGAGGAAAGGGGGGCTCTCCTCCCGGAAAGGGGGGGGCAGGGGGGTCTCCTCTCTCTCTCTCTCCCCCTCACAACCCCAGGGCCTTCCTCGAGAAAAGAGATGAGCCCCCCCCCCCGCCTGTCTTCCCAGGCGGAGGTTTGGACAGACACCCAAGGAGGGGGGGGGCCCTTCGGAGAATGGCTGGTCTGGACCACCTGAGTTGGGGAGGAGAATCCCTCAGAGGCTCCTTTCCTCCTCGCTGGTGTTACAACTCAGTGTGAGAAGGCGATGGGGAGCCTGGAAAGAGGGAGAGATTGACCGTTGAGAGGGGACTTGAGAGAACGTGACTGAAATCACGGGGGGGGGGCCCACATATTTCAAGTTAAATGTTCCAAATATGACGCCTGCATGTGTCCTTTCCACTTGACAGCCCTCGCCTGCCCCCCCCCCACCTGGGCCAAGACCTCTCTTCCTCAGTTCCACAGGAGAAGTGGCTCTCCCTCCAGATCCCTGCAGGCCTCAGGGGGCCACTGGAGCCCAGTGGGGGGGGGACTCTGGGGAACTGGCCAAGTGAGGGCCGCCCAGAAAGGGCTCCTGGGACCCCCAGGGGCCAGAGGGGGGGTCTCCAGCCTGGCCTCTCCCCTCTTTCTGCAGGTGGAGCCCTTCTCCTAGCGCTGACTGGGAGAGGAATTTGGAGGTCTTCGATATATCCTAGAATCACAGAGTTGGAAGAGGCCACCAGGGCCATCGAGTCCAACCCCCTGCCAAGCAGGAAACACCATCAGAGCACTCCTGGCATGTGGTTGTCAAGCCTCTGCTTAAAGACCTCCAAAGGAGGAGACTCCACCACACTCCTGGGCAGCAAATTCCACTGTCAAACAGCTCTCACTGTCAGGAAGTTCTTCCTAATGTTTAGGTGGAATCTTCTTTCTTGTAGTTTGGATCCATTGCTCCGTGTCCGCTTCTCCGGAGCAGCAGAAAACAACCTTTCTCCCTCCTCTAGGTGACATCCTTTTATGTATTTGAACATGGCTATCATCTCACCCCTGAACCTCCTCTTCTCCAGGCTAAACATACCTGCAGCAGTTTTCTCTCCAAAATAAAAGCGAGCAAGTTTAAGCAGCCTTGTTCCAAGATGTGACTGGGGTGGGATGGCCAGAGTGCCAGCTCCTACTCCCAGAGAGGAGGGTTCAATTCCCCACTCAGCCAGGAAGCACCTTAGTCGGCATTTGCAGCCTCCCTCGCAGGGTTGTTGTGAGGAAGAAATGGGGAGGAGGAGAACCATGTACACCACCGTGTGTGTGTGTGTGTGTGTGTGTGTGTGTGTTACATTTATATACCACCTTTACTCCCAAGCAGCTCCTTGGAAGAAAAGGGTGGTATAGAAATGTAATAAGAAGAATAAATTGTATGTAGCTTGGCTGCCAGGCCTGCTGGCTTTGCTAGCTGTGCCTGTGAGGGAGAGGCAGCGTGGAAGCAGCATCTGGCATAAAGTGTCATGAGCTTCCTGCTTCTTCCAGTCCAAGATGGCTGGAATAGTGGGGAAGGAGGAGGACTGCATCACAGAGCAGGGAGGACATAGGTGGAGATGGCCTTGTGGTTCTTCCATCCTCCACCTCATCTAGCAGGGGGCAAAAATGGGCACAGGAGTGAATGTGAATTTTGCTTTGGTTCATGAGGCTGGTTTCTACACACAAACTGTGGCATTCCGCTCTATCCTCCAGCCAGACAAGCAAGAACCATTATCAGAGTTCAAGACCACATTCCAGCAAGTCAGAAACATTTGAGGAGAGGTTGCAAAGTAGGGCTAGTGAGAGGGGTGGAGATTCTGGGGGCAGGGGGGCCTGGAGAGAGTCCCAGGGGCGAAACAGAATAGACCTGGGGGGTCACATGTGGCCCATAGGCCTCTGCTCTCTAGCCCCCAGTGACCACGGCTGCAATCTCCCATCTTGATCCCGAGCAGCCCCATGGATGCAAGATGTGTGCAGAGTACCTTTGGAGAACAGGCGGGAGACTGAATGCTCTGCTCCTCCTTTTTCAGATACCAAAGCCAAGTGTTACCAGGGCGCTGGAGAGGGCTACATGGGGACATGGAACACAACTGTGAGTGGAGCCAAGTGCTTGAACTGGAAGCTCGATTCCTTGAGGAATAAGCGGTACAATGCGTACCGGGCAGATGCCGCTAGGTTGGGCCTTGGAAACCACAACTATTGCAGGTGAGAAAGTGAGTTTAGGAGGGGCCTCTTCCTCTTCTTGCCCCCCAATACCACGGGACATTATTGCAGTCAAACCAATAATTCATGTTTTACCAGATTGGCACATGAAGGGGCTCATAGAGCTTTCTTGTCAAATTTGCTAGAGAGAACTCTGTGAGATCACTTCCTTTGTCTGCTTTGGCAGGAAGCTGTAGCCCTACATCCTTCCAGCCTGGGCAGCCTCCTCTTTCTTCGTCATGCTTCCAAGCTGACCACATGTCCATGTCTGAGGTCTGCAGCTCAGACACAATTTTGAACTTACCTTTTGTACTTTGGTAACTTAGATAGTACAATCGTACTTTGGTTTTGGAACAGCTTAGTTCCTGAACATTTTGGCTCCTGAATGCTGCAAACCCAGAAGTGAGTGTTTCAGTTTGCAAACTATTTTTGGAAGTTGAACGTCCAACAGGGCTTCTGCGGCTTCCGATTGGCTGCAGGAGCTTCCTGCAGCCAATCAGAAGCCACGCCTTAGTTTCTGAACGTTTTGGAAGTCAAATGGACTTCCAGAATGGATTCCTTTCGACTTCCAAGGTACGACTGTAGTTATAAACATGCTTTTATTTGGTGCTGCAATTGCTACTTCAACCTAGATTGTGTAAGTAAATACTACTTTTACTTCTTTACAAAACAGTGTTGTGATTGTTGTTTTTAAGGGGTAGACAATGGGTAATACCAGGAAAATCCAGTCTGCCTTTAGAGCATCCTGGATTATTGTTTGTAAAAGCTTAAATCAAACTTTTCTTAGCTTCAAAGTTTAAGCTGCAAAGGATGGTACTCTGTTGATCTCACAAATGTGAGCAAGGAAGAATAATAACTAAACCATGTATCCTCTCCTAGTGCCGAAATCCATTCCCACAAATACATCCTTGTAGGCAAAATCTACTCTGAGCGGGAGAAATATTGACATTGTCAAATAAGGATGCTGCAGAGCTGGAAAAGGTTCAGAAAAGGGCGACCAAAATGGTTGAGAGCATCTCCACTGTGAGGAAAGGTTACAACATTTTAGTTTAGTGTAAGTGAGACTTTGGGAAGACACACAAGGTGGAGGTGTATAATATCATTTCATCATAATTTCATGAAACTGTGTGCGCTTTGTGGAGAAAGGGAATAAATAGGAAGACATCTAGGCCATATAGTGAAGCTGAAGATTGGAAGATTCAGGGCTGACAACAGGAAGGACGTCTTTGGAGAAGAGAAGAGTTTTGGATTTGATATCCCGCTTTATCACTCCCCTTCAGGAGTCTCAAAGCGGCTCACATTCTCCTTTCCCTTCCTCCCCCACAACAAACACTCTGTGGGGTGAGTGGGGCTGAGAGACTTCAAAGAAGTGTGACTGGCCCAAGGTCACCCAGCAGCTGCATGTGGAGGAGCGGAGACGCGAACCCGGTTCCCCAGATTACGAGACTACCGCTCTTAACCACTACACCACACAAGTCTTCCCTCAGGGCTTAGAATTAAACTATGGAGCTCCTTCCCCCAAGGCGTAGTGTCAACCACCAACTTGGGTTGAGAAGACCAATTTCCACGAGCCTAAGAGGAGCCTGTGGGAGCCGGTGGAGGCAAAGCAGAGTCAAAATGGCCAGCAGCCATCAAGAGCCCCTCTCCGCTGCTGCCTCCTCCTCCTCCTCCTCCTCCTCCTCCTCCTCCATGAATTGGTCCAGTTCTCTTTTAAAGACATTCCGGTTGGTGGTTACCACTGCCCCTGTGGGCGTGAGTTCCAGAGCTGAATTCTGCACTTCATGAAGAATTATTTTTTAAAAAAATCTATCCTGAATCTTCCAACATTCAGCTTCATTGGGTGTGATATGAGAGAGGGAAGAAAACGTCTCCAACCACTTTCTTCATGCCTTGCATAATTTCATAAAATTTCATTGTGTCACCTCACACTTGCCTTTTCTCTAAATTAAAAAGTCCCCAATGCAACAGCCTTTCTTCATAGGAGAGTCACTCCATCCCTTAATTAATTTAGCAGCCCTTTTCTTGACCTTTTCCTGGGGGATAAGGCTGTCAGTGGCTACTGGCCTTGACGGAGGTGATGCTTCCCTGGGGGGGGGGGGAGGCAGTCGGCTTCTGAATAGCAAGTGGGGGGCGGGACAGGGCAAGTGCTGTTGCACCCAGGAAAGGCTGCTTCCAAGCCTTTCACTGACTTCTAGTTGGCTGCTGTGAGAACCGAGTGTCTGTCTAGATGTTTCTTCGTATGATCTAGCAAGACTCTTCCTACATTCTTAAAATTATCAGTGTATTATTTTGAGTATAAATGTTGGCCTCCCCCCCCATTTTTTCCCTTATTTTTGAGGTTGCAGCTGAGTTTGCAGCTGTCCCCAGTGGTGCAGTGGGCCAGTGCATCTGGCTATCAACCAGAAGGTTGGTGGTTGGACTAGATGACCCCTGGAGTCCCTTCCAGCTCTACAATTCCACACTGCTATGATAAATGTCTTAATGGTACAAAATGCCCAGTGTTTGCCTTTCCTTTCCTCTAGAAACCCTGATTCCGACATCATGCCCTGGTGCTTTGTCTACAAAGGAAACAAGTACAGCTTTGAGTTCTGCAGCCTCCCTCCCTGCGCCAACAGTAGGTTCAAGGCTCCTCTGCAGTGGGGCAGAGCCAGGTGGGGCGGTGAAAATGTTGTGCTATGAGCATTGGAGCCGAAGGGAAGAAGGCTTTTAGCAGTTTCTCTCCACATCACGGCCCTGATCCAAATTAACTTGTGTGAATTCCACACCCACACACTTGTATTTTGGTCTGCTCCTTTTCAATAGAAATATGCACCAGACTCCGAGAATCTTGCGTGGAATCTGGAGCTCTAGTTCCACCACAATCATTCCCTATTTGTGCAGCATGTTTAGTTTTGCAGAAACAAAGAATTGGCTTCATCTATGGTTATTGCCATGCTTGCGGGAAAATGGAGTAGAAAACTTGTGTTAGTTGGCCTCAGTGACCAAACTCGCTCATTACGGTAGAAAAAGGAGACAATGAGAAGATGCAATATATACTAAAAGAGACTTGATTATGAATTAAATAAAAATGGGAGGGTGCTGGCTTCAAATAATCATTTTGCAATGTTCTGATGGCATTCAACTTAAACATTTTCTTAATGTTGCATTTTGGATATTGATACCTTCATGCTTGCAGGAAAAATGTATTATCTTGTTTATTACAAATTATTTAATAGGGCTCGTATTCATAAGGTATGTGTAAGCTTTGTTCTAAGACATGTACAGTAACTTTCAGCTTTTTATTAGGCCAGTCACACTTCTCTGTAGTCTCTCAGCCTCACTCACCTCACAGAGTGTTTGTTGTGGGGGAGGAAGGGAAAGGAGAATGTTAGCCGCTTTGAGACTCCTTCAGGTAGTGATAAAGCGGGATATTAAATCCAAACTCTTCTCCTCCTCCTCCTCCTCCTCCTCCTCCTTCTTCTTTTTCTTCTTGTCTGTGTTGGTTTTCTAGTTAAATAAAAATCATTTAAAACTTTTCTAGTTAAATAAAATATGTAAAATTTAATTTAAGAACCAGCCCCATCCCTTGTAACATCTATGGCGCTGTACAGATGAAAAGTGGATCCCTGCCCCAAGGTTCATACATTTAAGGCACACACCCCCCAACTTGGAAACTGTGGGTCATCAGGGGTGCTGGGAATTGTAGCTCTGTGAGAGGTAAACTATAGCTCCTATGATTCTTGGGGGGGGGGGGATGTGCTTTTAATGTAGGCTTCACAATTGAAAATCTGCAGTGAGAAAAAAACCTCAAACTATATGCCCCATGAATGTGGTTCGGGCCTGATGCAAACCTGCCTTTTTTGTCACAGAAAGTCACACTTGCATTTCTGGAAGAGGCAACAACTATCGAGGTCCCCACAACCGCACGGAATTGGGTGCTGCTTGCTTGAGGTGGGATTCCCAGTTCCTTACTGGGCTGGTCTTCAATTCCCATCGGGAGGATGCAGAGCAGCTCGGTCTCACCAGCCACAACTTCTGCAGGTAAGCCGACCCTCACCTTTTCTCCTTGCAGTTTTTTGTCCAAAAAGAAAAACTAAATGCAAAACATGGCTTATTGATAAGATATGTGTTTGGCTTTTCCAAAAAGGCTCTGGACCACTCTGCCTTATCTAGTGTAAGAACAATAACCTGCTGATTGGCTCTGCCCTGTGTGCTGCTTTTATTGAATTCATAGAAATAATTCTGCAATTAGATGAGGCTGTGTTTTTTGGGTCATCCAATCCATTTGTGCCATTTCATTCATGTTTGCTACAAATGCCTATGTGGTTGTTGATAAAATATTGGTGAAAACCCGAATTTGGATGTGGTCATGTGTAGGATTGCATTCAGGGTCTTGGCGTGTGTTCCACTGGTGTATGCATATATGATCTTGCACACTGGTAAAAAACCACACACCACACACAATGGATCTCGATGCAGTTATCTAGAAACTCAGGAAGTGGACTTGTACATTCCCTGCACCCACCACAATATGGCACTGACTGGCATTGGCACTGACTGGAGATGGAACGTGGGTCCCTTGGCATCCCACCATTGGCCAGGCTGGTGGGAAACATCTGGAGGGCATGTTTAGCAGCCACTTTCCAACTTTCACTGAGAGTCCCCTTCTCTCTGGGATCCTTTTAACTGAACATTTCAGGGATTGAACCTGGGACCTGTGGTCCATCCCTGAATGTACCTTGACTTGTCCCAAGGCAACCCTGACGCATTGTGGCAATGCATTGGTAGTGTGTTACCAGGGCACATCTGTGCACCGGGAACACATTGCAGGGAAGGGAAGAAGTGCAAAAGAACGGAAAGCTGTTGCAAAACATGCCTGCCTAGTGCTCTGTCCAACTTGAAAACAGTAAAAACAAGGGAGAGTTTCAATAGCATTGCTTTCCAGTGCAGAAACTATTCAGATCTTTTAGAATAAAATTGGGATGAGGACAATTTCTCTAAGCGCCCCCTTCCCAAGGACTCTGAGTGAGGCTTTGAATCACAGCTGAGGCCAGAGGCCACTTCACACAGTGTCTGTGAAAGCCGACCAGGAGGAGGAGATGATGCTGGATTTAATGGCTTTTGACTATCCCCAAGTGTTTCCAGGCCTGCCTGTGACTTTATAGTATAGGATGGATTGATGGATGGACACAGGAAGTCACGGCTGATGCAGAGCTTTCTGTGGCGTGGACCAGTTTCAAATTCATGTTGTGTTAAGCTGGGTGGGGAACCTTTGGCCCTCCGGTTGTTGCTGAACTCCAACTCCCATGCACCCACAAAAAGGGCCAAGGATGTTGGGAACTATCATTCAGCACCGTCTGGAGGGCCGCTTGAGTCATGGCTTTCCCCCAAATAATTCTGGGAAATATGGTTTGTTAAGGGTGCTCAGAGTTGTTAGGAGACTCATATTTGCCTCCCAGAGCTACAATTCCCAGAGTGGTTTAACTTATTGACAGTAAGAGCTGTTTGACAGTGGAATTTGCTGCCAAGGAGTGTGGTGGAGTCTCCTACTTTGGAGGTCTTTAAGCAGAGGCTTGACAACCATATGTCAGGAGTGCTCTGATGGTGTTTCCTGCTTGGCAGGGGGTTGGACTCGATGGCCCTTGTGGTCTCTTCCAACTCTATGATTCTATGATATTCATCCCTCTTCACAGGGAACTCTGGGAATTCTAGCTCTCGGATCAGGAACAGGAGTCTCCTACTAACCTTCAGGCTACTTAACAAACTGCAGCTCCCAGAATTCTTTGCAGGAAGCCCTCTAAAGTGGCATCATAGTGTTTTAAATGTATGGTGAGAATGTGGCGCCTTCGTTAGAGCCTTGACCAATCTGCATTGAATGGGGCTGATGGCCAAAACGTCAGGAGTGTTGGGAAAAAGCTGTTCTAAGTACATGCAAAAAACAAAGGTTATCAAGCAGCCCTCCGTAAACTCCAGAACATCATCCTCAGGGGACATACAAACCTGGGTAGCCCACACTGCTGCTCTTTGCAGGGGCAGAGAGGGGGGAGCATTTGATCTCTGAAGTAATCCTGTTCCACTTTTGTGTTGCAGGAATCCTGATAATAGCACCCAGCCTTGGTGCCACGTGCTCAGGGGTGGCAAGAGGAAATGGGAATACTGCAATGTGCCAGCTTGCTGTAAGTGCCTGCCTTATCCGTGGGGCAAAATGCCAGCAAACTGCATTTCAGTTGCTGGCTCCAATGGTGATCTGATGTACCTTTACTGTTGTTTTCATTGCTTTGTATTTTATAATAATGTTTCTAAATGTTGTGAGCCACCTTGGCTCTAGCTCTGGGAGGAAAGGTGGGATAAATACTACTGCTGTCTATTGTCTTATGAGCACCAACCAAAGACCTTCCTCTTCCAACTTTTAAGCAGAGATCTTTCTGTGTCTGCATCTGTAGTGGAATTGTTTTGAAGATGCTTTTATCATTGAACTGTTTGCCACCCGGGTTCCTTTGAGAGGACGGATGGGATAGCAATGTGCTAAATAAATGAAGAGGTCGGCCCTGGGAGAGCATTTTGCCCCAAGCGGAGAGTTAACGTTGTATCTGAGTCTGGGGCACATTTTCCTTGTTTTCCTGGCCACGTGTGGAACGAGAAAGTACCGCCAGTCTCAGTTTCGGATCAAAGGAGGCCTCTACTCGTACATCCAGTCCCACCCGTGGCAGGCGGCCATCTTTGTCAGGGTACAAGGAGTGGAGGCCTACCTCTGTGGTGGGGTCCTGATCCATTCCTGTTGGGTCCTCTCAGCTGCCCACTGCTTTGTGGAAAGGTAAGAGTCCGGCGCCTGATTTGCCATCTCTTCTGCACTTGCTGCCCCCTCAGGAAGTCTCTTGAAGTCAGAGGCAATTTGTGGTTCTGGAGATGAAAAGCCAAGTGGGAGGCAGCAACATTTGTGCATTTAGCAATTGTTCCGTTCGTGCAGGTTTTTCTTGGAGTAATAGCAGGTGGGATTCTGCTGTGGGGAGGGTTTGCTGCTGCAGTCCGGATCTCCCCCGCTCCTGCTTGGCAGGGGGTTGGACTCGATGGCCCTTGTGGTCTCTTCCAACTCTATGATTCTATGATTCTATGATTCTTCCTGCTATTTGTATTGGGAGGCAAGTCCCAATTCTCCATCTACCTCAATACCCGCCCCCCCCCCCCAGACAGGAAACATCCCTTCAAGGTCTGGGGCAGGGTTTTTTGTTATTCCCCCCAAGACACAAAATGTTTGCTTTGTTGTTCTATGAAAGTAATCCATCCAGCAACTTTGCAAGGCAGCCAGTTTTCTCCCCCTGTAAGGGATGTTGTGAAGAAAGACAGTCAGTCCTTAACTAACGCACCAAGAAATGTAGCCTTTCTAGCCCTTTAAACCATGGATAGGAATCGTTGCACCCAAGCAGGGACGAAAAGAGTCAAACGACACCAAGGGGTTAAATCCAGAGAAAGAGCTTTTATTCTGCCATGGGGGGGGGGGCAGAGGAGCAAGTGTGATAGAGTCACAAAACAAGCAGGATTTCACAGCCATTTGCACAGAGTATATATTCCTCTTCCAGTTCCCTCCCCTTTCTCCTCCTTCTGAAAAGTTCTGCCCCATGTCTCCTGAGCATGAACAGAAAGTTCCTGTCTTGGGACTCTTTTTGGACTCTTCCCAGAAAGGGGGTGAGAAACCAAAGGGGGTTTCAGAGTGTTCAGATATGTTTCATTCTCTTGTCCTGGCATAGTTCCCGGAAAGAAAGTTGCAATTTGGTTTTTAACAAGGCCACTGGCCTTAGAAACAAACAGGCTCTGAGAAACAATGGACTCTGTTCTCTACCTTCGTTAGAGTCTTTTTGTTACAGCAAGAGGAATATGCTTAGCTAACGCTTTTAGCCTTATTTGAAAAGTGCTTGAGGCGAGGCTTTGAGGCCTGGCTGGGGAGGGGGAATTCATAAACAGTTTGGGGGTTTTAGGGTAACCTTAACTGACTGTCTTTCTTCAGTTGCACATGGTTGAGCTGAAGCTTGAGCGAGGCCCAGAGCAGGGTCTTGTCGCCTGGGCAGCCCAGGACCTCCGTCCACACTGCCCAGGCTTGTGCCCCAGGGAAGTCACTCCAGTGCTGCTATAGCAGCAGGTGGACTTCACCCCCAGAGGTGAACTCCATTGTCTCAAGACTGAAGGACGCTAACTTCCAATGTTCCAGCTCTCGTGTGCCATTTTTCAGCAGTTCATTTTTTGAACCTGCTGCTCCATAAGCCTGGGATATTTCTCCACCTTTGAGCCAAACAGCTACTTATTGAAAGTGCATTTTCTCTCTCTGTCTGTCCTGCTGTTTTTTCATGATCTTCCTTTCTCCCCTCTGCATTCCCTTTCTCTTACATACCATAGTTTATTAGATTGCAAGCCTGGGAGTCAGAATGTGCCCCTCTTTGATTTCTGCGTGGTGCCCAGCAGGATGCTGAGGACAGCACAAACAGCAAATGTTGGCGAAAGGTCAACTGCAGGAATCAAATAGTCCTCATATATAGAAATGACAGAAATAGATGAAAGGAGAAAGAGAGTAGCAAGTAAGATAAAAGAAAAACAAGCAAAATGGTTCAGGGCAGTTAAAGGTGAAGAAAAGAAACAGAAATCATGCAGGATTATAATACTTCAGAATTTTGGGCAGCTATCCCTGAAGCCTTTGGAGCGCAGCTGGAGTCGCTTTCGCTGAAGCCAAGGAGAGTCCAGATAAGCTGTTTAAGTTTCAAAGAAACTCAAAAAACAGGGCTGAAAAGCTCCTGACTGCTGATGTTAAAGACTGGTACAGGGAGTTTCCAATCACAGGTTTTTATACTGTAAGGCAAAAGAATTTTTAAAGGGACAGACCATCTAGTTCAAACAAAGGGGGGATTGCTAAGATTTGTAAAGAATAACCAGAATAATATTAAATAGAGTTGTAAGAAATTATTACAAGAAGGAACGAAAGTCGATATAAGAATTGAGACCTGACGGAATTAAGGAACCAAATATAAAAATAAAATACGTTTATTTCTCAAAATATCTGCATTTCATAGAATCATAGAATCATAGAATCATAGAGTTGGAAGAGACCACAAGGGCCATCGAGTCCAACCCCCTGCCAAGCAGGAAACACCATCAGAGCACTCCTGACATATGGTTGTCAAGCCTCTGCTTAAAGACCTCCAAAGTAGGAGACTCCACCACACTCCTTGGCAGCAAATTCCACTGTCGAACAGCTCTCACTGTCAGGAAGTTCTTCCTAATGTTTAGGTGGAATCTTCTTTCTTGTAGTTTGGATCCATTGCTCCGTGTCCGCTTCTCTGGAGCATCAGAAAACAACCTTTCTACCTCCTCTATGTGACATCCTTTTATATATTTGAACATGGCTATCATATCACCCCTTAACCTCCTCTTCTCCAGGCTAAACATGCCCAGCTCCCTTAGCCGTTCCTCATAAGGCATCGTTTCCAGGCCTTTGACCATTTTGGTTGCCCTCTTCTGGACACGTTCCAGTTTGTCAGTGTCCTTCTTGAATTGTGGTGCCCAGAACTGGACACAGTACTCCAGGTGTGGTCTGACCAGAGCAGAATACAGTGGCACTATTACTTCCCTTGATCTAGATGCTATACTCCTATTGATACAGCCCAGAATTGCATTGGCTTTTTTAGCTGCCGCGTCACACTGTTGGCTCATGTCAAGTTTGTGGTCAACCAAGACTCCTAGATCCTTTTCACATGTACTGCTCTCAAGCCAGGTGTCACCCATCTTGTATTTGTGCCTCTCATTTTTTTTGCCCAAGTGCAATACTTTACATTTCTCCCTGTTAAAATTCATCTTGTTTGTTTTTGCCCAGTTCTCTAATCTGTCAAGGTCGTTTTGAAGTGTGATCCTGTCCTCTGGGGTGTTAGCCACCCCTCCCAGTTTGGTGTCATCTGCAAATTTGATCAGGATGCCCTTGAGTCCATCATCCAAGTCGTTGATAAAGATGTTGAATAAGACCGGGCCCAAGACAGAACCCTGTGGCACCCCACTAGTCACTCTTCTCCAGGATGAAGAGGAACCATTGATGAGCACCCTTTGGGTTCGGTCAGTCAGCCAGTTACAAATCCACTGAGTGGTAGCATAGTCAAGACCACATTTTACCAGCTTCTTTACAAGAATATCATGGGGCACCTTGTCAAATGCCTTGCTGAAATCAAGGTAGGCTACATCCACTGCGTTCCCTTCATCTACCAGGCTTGTAATTCTGTCAAAAAACGAGATCAGGTTAGTCTGACATGACTTATTTTTCAGAAATCCATGCTGACTATTGGTGATCACAGCATTCCTTTCTAGGTGCTCACAGACTGTTTGCTTAATGATCTGCTCCAGAATCTTCCCTGGTATTGATGTCAGACTGACTGGGCGGTAATTATTTGGGTCCTCTCTTTCCCCCTTTTTGAAAATAGGGACAACATTTGCCCTCCTCCAGTCTGCCGGGACTTCGCCTGTTCTCCAGGAATTCTCAAAGATGACTGCCAGTGGTTCTGAGATCACATCTGCCAGTTCTTTTAATACTCTTGGATGCAGTTCATCTGGCCCTGGAGACTTGAATACATCTAATCTAGCCAAATATTCTTGTACTATCTCCTTAGTTATTCTGGGCTGTGTTTCCTTTGCTGAATCATTTGCTCCAAATTCTTCAGGTCGGGCATTGTTTTCCTTATCGGAGAAGACTGAGGCAAAGAAGGCATTGAGGAGTTCAGCCCTTTCTGTGTCCCCTGTTTGCATTTCACCATCTTCTCCTCTGAGTGACCCCACTGTTTCTTTGTTCTTCCTTTTGCTACGAACATACCCATAAAAGCCTTTTTTGTTGCTTTTAACCTCTCTAGCAAGCCTGAGTTCATTCTGTGCTTTAGCTTTTCTGACTTTGTGTCTACATGTGCTGGCTATTTGTTTGAATTCCTCTTTGGTGGTTTCCCCCCTTTTCCATTTTTTGTACACATCCTTTTTTAATCTTAATTCAGTTAAAAGTTCTTTAGATAGCCACCCTGGCTTCTTTAGGCACCTTCCATGTTTCCGTCTCATTGGTATTGCCTGACGTTGTGCTTTTAGTATCTCCCTCTTAACAAACTCCCAGCCATCATGAACTCCCTTTCCTTTTAGTATTGCTGTCCATGGGATCTCACCCAGCACTTCCCTAAGTTTTATGAAGTCGGCTTTCTTAAAGTCAAGAAATTGAGTCCTAGTATGCTTGGCTGCTACTTTCCGATGTATAGTAAACTTCAGAAGAGCATGATCACTCGCGCCTAATGATCCTTCCACATCTACCCCACTAACCAGGTCATCAACATTGGTTAGGACCAGGTCTAAAATGGCTGTTCCTCTTGTTGCTTCTCCCACTTTCTGGACAATGAAGTTGTCTGCAAGGCCAGTGAGGAATCTGTTTGACCTTATGCTCTTGGCTGAGTTTGACGTCCAACAAATATCCGGGTAATTGAAGTCCCCCATTACTACTATCTCCCTTCCTTTTGCATGCTTGGCCATCTGTTCCAGGAAGGCATCATCTATGTCCTCCGTTTGGCTTGGGGATCTATAGTAAACTCCCACAATGAGGTCTCTGTTATTCTTCTCTCCCTTAATTTTGACCCAAATGCTCTCACTTTGGCTTTGAGGTTCTAAATCTTGGATCTCTTCACAGGTATACACACCCCTGACATATAACGCCACTCCTCCTCCTTTCTTGTCTGGTCTGTTTCTCTGAAATAGATTGTATCCCCCCATTATTACATTCCAATCGTGGGACTTATCCCACCAGGTTTCAGTGATGCCTATTATGTCATATTTAGTTTGCTGTACCAAGAGCTCAAGCTCATCTTGTTTATTTCCCATGCTTTGCGCATTAGTGTACAGACATTGAAGTCCATTAATCATTCCCCCGTGTCTCTTATTTAAGGATTTTTTCCTCCCTCCACTAGGTCCGCGTGCTGTTTGCTCCACTTGGTCTATGACATTTGGATGATCATCTTCATTAATTGATAGACTCCTACCTTCAGGAGCACTGTCTCCCTCCCCCACATTAGTCAGTTTAAAGCCCTCCTGATGAGGTTTCTGAGATTTTTGGCAAAAACATTTCTCCCAACCGTTGTGAGGTGCAGCCCATCACTTGCCAGAAGTCCATCTTCAAGAAACTGCAGTCCGTGATCTAAGAATCCAAACCGTTCCTGTTTACACCATTTGCGAAGCCAGCTGTTCACTTCCACTATTTTGCCCTCTCTCCCTGGGCCACGTCGTTCAACTGGGAGGACAGACGAGATGACAATTTGTGCATTTAGTTGCTTCAATTTCCTGCCGAGAGCCTCGTAGTCTCTTTTGATCTTCTGGAGGCTATTGCTTGCAGTGTCATTGGTTCCCACATGAACCAAGAGGAAGGGGTATTCGTCAGTGGGTTTTATGATTCCTTGCAGTCGTTCAGTTACATCTTGGATCTTAGCCCCGGGGAGACAGCACACTTCCCGAGACATCTTGTCAGGCCCACAGATCACTGCTTCTGTTCCCCTCAGTAGGGAATCCCCTATCACCACTACACGCCTCCTCTTGGGTTTGGTTGGGGTTCTTCCGTGAGCTGTCCGTTCCAAGGTCGCCTGCACATTCCCTGAGGACTGACTTTGCTGCTCGTCTTCATATACCTGATCGACTGTAATGAGGGAGAGATCCTCAAATGGAGTCTGCTCTTCGTCTTCCATGCTAGGGGAGAGGACCTCAAAGCGATTGTGTATTTCTAAACAATCAGAGTGAACCCTGGGCCTCCTACTTCTTTGAGTCACGTTTCTCCATATATCTGGCTCCTGTGTTGGTGAACTAGCCTCCTTCTCAGGGGAGTCCCCTGTCTCCTCTCTGGTGGAGACGGTGTGCTCTGTTGCTTCCAAGAAGAGCTCCAGCTCTCTAATTCTTTGGAGCGTAGCTACACGTTCCTCCAGTTGCTGGACTTTGTCTTTTAAAAGGGTAATCAACATGCAATTGCTGCAGGTAAAGCTGCCTGCAACCTTTGGCAAGATGGCAAACATTGCGCAGGAATCGCAGGCGACTGCAGCTGTTCCCTCCCCTTCCATCTTGAGATCGTGTCGTTGGGGGTAGCTACAGAGGTCCTCCATCACAAAAAGCTTGAGGACAGGACAAATAACTCCCCCCCACACACACAAAAAAAACCTAGGTCTCCCCCAACAAACGTTTGAGACTAGCTCCCCTAAATCTAAAAGATGGGTATAACTGCCCTTCAGACTCTGATAAGCTCCTCCCACAGCTAATCCCCTGCCTCAACAGAAACCCTGCCCCCTCTGACCTTTACACAGGGAAAACAGCTAATCAGCCACAAAGAAACACACACACACACACACACACACACACACAAGAAAACCCTTTTTGCTCCTTCTTCAACTGCTGCCCTTCAGACGTAAACAGCATTTATCTCAGGAGTTTGAGGTTTATAAATGATCAACCATCTGAAATCCACTGCCTTACGTTTAGCTTCTAAGAAGTGAGATGTAAGAGGTGCTTCCGTAACGTAACGTTCTGTAAAGGTAATGTTTCTGTGCCATTTCTCAGTTCCGCGACTGTCTCCCCCCCCCCCCATCAGCCTCACCTGTGGAGCTCCTCTTCGGACGGGGAGTACTTGGCGGTGACGTCAGCCAGGTCTCCGAAAATCTGGTTGCCGTAGACGGTCAGCGAGGAGAGGAGGGCCAGCTCCTGCCAGGTGGAGCCCAGGAGACAGGTGTAGTCCTTGATGGACAGCTCGCCAAAGAAGGGCAACTTCTTGACCCAGGCGATCTGGCGGAAAAGGAGCTCATCGGCCAGGCGGCAGAGCAGCACAAAGAGCTCCGACTGGGTCACTTTGTACCTGCGGGAGGGAGAGCGGTTAGGGGCCCAAAGCGAGTGTCGGTTATGGGCCCACCGGCCGACGTTGCATTCGCACCGTTTAATACCACCCCTCCGTGGGTTTCTTTTTCACGGGTCTGCTTTGCATTTTTTAAAGGACGCGGGTGATGCTGTGGGTTAAATCACTGAGCCTAGGGTGGTCGGTTCGAATCCCCGTCAAGGGGCAAGCGCCCGTCACTCAGTCCCTGCTCCCGCCACCCTGCAGATTGAAAGCACATCAAAAGTGCAAGTGGATCAATAGGTCCCGCTCCGGAGGGAAGGTAAACAGCATTTCCGTGCGCCCCCCCCCGTGTGACAAGGCTCCCCACTGTGCTGCTCTGAGGGGGCCAACAGCGGGCAGAAAGGGGGTGCGCCACTCACCCGTCTTCGATGAGCATGGGGGTGCCGAGGGGCCCCATGTCCTCGGCCGAGACCAGCTGGCTGATGAGGAGAGCGGGAGCCTGGGGGTCAAGGCTCCGGGGGGGGGGGGCGGGGGCAGCAGGGCCGAGTGCGCCGGGCAGCTCTGAAGGTGCGGGAGGTATTGGTAGGGGGTTGGCCCCGGGCCCCCCAGGTATGGATCCCTGAGTGCAGCAAATCCGTTCAGCTCAACAGATCTGCTGGAATAGGAAAGGCGGGGGTTAAGAGGCAGGGGTAGGGGGGCGCAGGAAATGGAAGAGGGGGGGTCCAGAGCTTCAACCATTCCATGCCATGATTAATTGTTTGATTGAATCAATATATCAACCGATACCAACGATGGCCAGACTTGGGGATGTTTTGGGACTACAATTCCCATCATCCCTGTCCTGGGAGCAGGCGATGATGGGAGTCAAACGTGGCCTTCCTGCTGTTTGGGGATTACATTGCCCATCTTCCCTGACCACTGCTCCTGGGAGCTAGGGATGATGGGAGTCAAACGTGGCCTTCCGGCTGTTTGGGGACTACATTTCCCATTATCCCTAACCACTGGTCCTACAAGCTATGGATGATGGGAGTCAAATGTGGCCTTCCGGCTGTTTGGGGACTACAATTCCAATCATCCCTGACCACTGCTCCTGGGAGCTAGGAATTATGCGAGTCAAACACGGCCCTCTAGCTGTTTGGGGATTACAATTCCCATCTTCCCTGACCACTGGTCCTCGGAGCTAGAGATGATGGGAGTCAAACGTGGCCCTCTAGCTGTTTTGGGACTACAATTCCCATCTTCCCTGACCACTGCTCCTGGGAGCTAGAGATGATGGGAGTCAAACGTGGCCCTCTAGCTGTTTGGGGACTACAATTCCCATCTTCCCTGACCACTGCTCCTCGGAGCTAGAGATGATGGGAGTCAAACGTGGCCCTCTAGCTGTTTGGGGACTACAATTCCCACCTTCCCTGACCACTGGTCCTGGGAGCTAGGGATCATGGGAGTCAAAAATGGCCCTCTAGCTGTTTGGGGATTACAATTCCCATCTTCCCTGACCACTGGTCCTCGGAGCTAGAGATGATGGGAGTCAAACGTGGCCCTCTAGCTGTTTTGGGACTACAATTCCCATCTTCCCTGACCACTGCTCCTGGGAGCTAGAGATGATGGGAGTCAAACGTGGCCCTCTAGCTGTTTGGGGACTACAATTCCCATCTTCCCTGACCACTGCTCCTCGGAGCTAGAGATGATGGGAGTCAAACGTGGCCCTCTAGCTGTTTGGGGACTACAATTCCCATCTTCCCTGACCACTGCTCCTGTGAGCTAGGGATGATGGGAGTCAAACGTGGCCTTCCTGTTGTTTGGGGACTACAATTCCCATCTTCCCTGACCACTGCTCCTGGGAGCTAGAGATGATGGGAGTCAAACGTGGCCCTCTAGCTGTTTGGGGACTACAATTCCCATCTTCCCTGACCACTGCTCCTCGGAGCTAGAGATGATGGGAGTCAAACGTGGCCCTCTAGCTGTTTGGGGACTACAATTCCCACCTTCCCTGACCACTGGTCCTGGGAGCTAGGGATCATGGGAGTCAAAAATGGCCCTCTAGCTGTTTGGGGATTACAATTCCCATCTTCCCTGACCACTGGTCCTCGGAGCTAGAGATGATGGGAGTCAAACGTGGCCCTCTAGCTGTTTTGGGACTACAATTCCCATCTTCCCTGACCACTGCTCCTGGGAGCTAGAGATGATGGGAGTCAAACGTGGCCCTCTAGCTGTTTGGGGACTACAATTCCCATCTTCCCTGACCACTGCTCCTCGGAGCTAGAGATGATGGGAGTCAAACGTGGCCCTCTAGCTGTTTGGGGACTACAATTCCCATCTTCCCTGACCACTGCTCCTGTGAGCTAGGGATGATGGGAGTCAAACGTGGCCTTCCTGTTGTTTGGGGACTACAATTCCCATCTTCCCTGACCACTGCTCCTGGGAGCTAGGGATGATGGGAGTCAAACGTGGCCTTCCTGTTGTTTGGGGACTACAATTCCCATCTTCCTTAACCACTGCTCCTGGGAGCTTGGAATGAATGATGGGAGTCAAACGTGGCCCTCTAGCTGTTTGGGGACAACAATTCCCATCTTCCCTGATCACTGCTCCTGGGAGCTAGGGATGATGGGAGTCAAACGTGGCCCTCTAGCTGTTTGGGGACTACAATTCCCATCTTCCCTGACCACTGGTCCTGGGAGCTAGGGATCATGGGAGTCAAACGTGGCACTCTCGCTGTTTGGGGACTACAATTCCCATCTTCCCTGACCACTGCTCCTGGGAGATTATGAGTGATGGGAGTCAAATGTGGCCCTCTAGCTGTTTGGGGACTACAATTCCCATCATCCCTGACCACTGCTCCTGGGAGCTAGGAATGATGGGAGTCAAACGTGGCCTTCCTGCTGTTTCGGGACTACAATTCCCATCTTCCCTGACCACTGCTCCAGGGGGCTGGGGATGATGGGAGTCAAACATGGCCTTCCTGCTGTTTCGGGACTACAATTCCCATTTTCCCTGACCACTGCTCCTGGGAGATAGGGTTGATGGGAATCAAACGTGGCCTTCCGGCTGTTTGGGGACTACAATTCCCATCATCCCTGACCACTGGTCCTACGAGCTAGGGATGATGGGAGTCAAACGTGGCCCTCTAGCTGTTTGGGGACTAAAATTCCCATCTTCCCTGACCACTGCTCCTGGCAGCTAGGGATGATGGGAGTCAAACGTGGCCCTCTAGCTGTTTGGGGACTACAATTCCCATCTTCCTTAACCACTACTCCTGGGAGCTTGGAATGAATGATGGGAGTCAAACGTGGCCCTCTAGCTGTTTGGGGACAACAATTCCCATCTTCCCTGACCACTGGTCCTACAAGCTAGGGATGATGGGAGTCAAATGTGGCCCTCTAGCTCTTTGGGGACTACAATTCCCATCTTCCCTGAACACTGCTCCTGGGAGCTTAAGGGTCATGGGAGTCAAACGTGGCCTTCCGGCTGTTTCGGGACTATAATTCCCATCTTCCCTGACCACTGCTCCTGGGAGCTAGGGATGATGGGAGTCAAACGTGGCCCTCTAGCTGTTTGGGGACTACAATTCCCATCTTCCCTGACCACTGGTCCTGGGAGCTAGGGATCATGGGAGTCAAACGTGGCACTCTCGCTGTTTGGGGACTACAATTCCCATCTTCCCTGACCACTGCTCCTGGGAGCTTATGAGTGATGGGAGTCAAATGTGGCCCTCTAGCTGTTTGGGGACTACAATTCCCATCATCCCTGACCACTGCTCCTGGGAGCTAGGAATGATTCGAGTCAAACGTGGCCCTCCAGCAGTTTGGGGACTACAATTACCATCATCCCTGACCACTGGTCCTATGAGCTAGGGATGATGGGAGTCAAACGTGGCCCTCCAGCGGTTTGGGGACTACAATTACCATCATCCCTGACCACTGGTCCTATGAGCTAGGGATGATGGGAGTCAAACATGGCCCTCCAGCAGTTTGGGGACTACAATTACCATCATCCCTGACCACTGGTCCTATGAGCTAGGGATGATGGGAGTCAAACATGGCCCTCCAGCGGTTTGGGGACTACAATTACCATCATCCCTGACCACTGGTCCTATGAGCTAGGGATGATGGGAGTCAAACATGGCCCTCCAGCAGTTTGAGGACTACAACTCCCATCTTCCCTGACCACTGGACCTATGAGCTAGGGATGATGGGAATCAAACGTGGCCTTCCGGCTGTTTGGGGACTACAATTCCCACCATCCCTGACCACTGCTCCTGGGAGCTAGGGATGATGGGAGTCAAACGTGGCCTTCCGGCTGTTTGGGGACTACAATTCCCATCATCCCTGACCACTGCTCCTGGGAGCTAGGGATGAGGGGAGTCAAACACGGCCTTCCAGCTTTTTGGGGACTACAATTCCCATCTTCCCTGACCGCTGCTCCTGGGAGCTAGGGATGATGGGAGTCAAACGTGGCCTTCCGGCTGTTTGGAGACTACAATTCCCATTTTCCCTGACCACTGCTCCTGGGAGCTAGGGATGATGGGAGTCAAACATGGCCCTCCAGCTGTTTGGGGACTACAATTCCCATCATCCCTGACCACTGCTCCTGGGGGCTGGGGATGATGGGAGTCAAACGTGAACTTCCGGCTGTTTGGGGACTACATTTCCCATCATCTGTGACCACTGGTTCTACGAGGAAGGGATGATGGGAATCAAACGTGGCCTTCCGGCTGTTTGGGGACTACAATTCCAATCATCCCTGACCACTGGTCCTACGAGTTAGGGATGATGGGAGTCAAACATGGCTTTCCTGCTGTTTCGGGACTACAATTCCCATTTTCCCTGACCACTGCTCCTGGGAGATAGGGATGATGGGAGTCAAACGTGGACTTCCGGCTGTTTGGGGACTACAATTCCCATCTTCCCTGACCACTGGTCCTACAAGCTAGGGATGATGGGAGTCAAACGTGGCCCTCTAGCTGTTTGGGGACTACAATTCCCATCTTCCCTGACCGCTTGTCCTGGGAGCTAGGGATGATGGGAGTCAAACATGGCCCTCTAGATGTTTGGGGACTACAATTCCCATCATCCCTGACCACTGTTCCTGGGAGTTAGGAATGAATGATGGGAGTCAAACGTGGCCCTCTAGCTGTTTGGGGACTACAATTCCCATCTTCCCTGACCACTGGTCCTGGGAGTTAGGAATGAATGATGGGAGTCAAACGTGGCCCTCTAGATGTTTGGGGACTACAATTCCCATCATCCCTGACCACTGTTCCTGGGAGTTAGGAATGAATGATGGGAGTCAAACGTGGCCCTCTAGCTGTTTGGGGACTACAATTCCCATCTTCCCTGACCACTGGTCCTACGAGCTAGGGATGATGGGAGTCAAACATGGCCTTCTGACTGTTTCGGGACTACAATTCCCAGCTTCCTTAACCACTACTCAAAGGAGCTAGGGATGATGGGAGTCAAATGTGGCCCTCTAGCTGCTTTGGAGACTACAATTCCCATCTTCCCTGACCACTGCTCCTGGGAGCTAGGGATCATGGGAGTCAAACGTGGCCCTCTAGCTGTTTGGGGACTACAATTCCCATCTTCCCTGACCATTGGTCCTACGAGCTAGGGATGATGGGAGTCAAACGTGGTCTTCCGGCTGTTTGGGGACTACAATTCCCATCTTCCCTGACCACTGGTCCTACAAGCTAGGAATGAATGATGGGAGTCAAACGTGGCCTTCCGGCTGTTTGGGGACTACAATTCCCCTCTTTCTTAACCACTGCTCCTGTGAGCTAGGAATTAATGATGGGAGTCAAAAGTGGCCCTCTAGCTGTTTGGGGACTACAATTACCATCATCCCTGACCACTGCTCCTGGGAGCTAGGAATGATTCGAGTCAAACGTGGCCCTCCAGCAGTTTGGGGACTAGAATTACCATCATCCCTGACCACTGGTCCTATGAGCTAGAGATGATGGGAGTCAAACGTGGCCCTCTAGCTGTTTGGGGACTACAATTCCCATCTTCCCTGACCACTGCTCCTCGGAGCTAGAGATGATGGGAGTCAAACGTGGCCCTCTAGCTGTTTGGGGACTACAATTCCCATCTTCCCTGACCACTGCTCCTGTGAGCTAGGGATGATGGGAGTCAAACGTGGCCTTCCTGTTGTTTGGGGACTACAATTCCCATCTTCCCTGACCACTGCTCCTGGGAGCTAGAGATGATGGGAGTCAAACGTGGCCCTCTAGCTGTTTGGGGACTACAATTCCCATCTTCCCTGACCACTGCTCCTCGGAGCTAGAGATGATGGGAGTCAAACGTGGCCCTCTAGCTGTTTGGGGACTACAATTCCCACCTTCCCTGACCACTGGTCCTGGGAGCTAGGGATCATGGGAGTCAAAAATGGCCCTCTAGCTGTTTGGGGATTACAATTCCCATCTTCCCTGACCACTGGTCCTCGGAGCTAGAGATGATGGGAGTCAAACGTGGCCCTCTAGCTGTTTTGGGACTACAATTCCCATCTTCCCTGACCACTGCTCCTGGGAGCTAGAGATGATGGGAGTCAAACGTGGCCCTCTAGCTGTTTGGGGACTACAATTCCCATCTTCCCTGACCACTGCTCCTCGGAGCTAGAGATGATGGGAGTCAAACGTGGCCCTCTAGCTGTTTGGGGACTACAATTCCCATCTTCCCTGACCACTGCTCCTGTGAGCTAGGGATGATGGGAGTCAAACGTGGCCTTCCTGTTGTTTGGGGACTACAATTCCCATCTTCCCTGACCACTGCTCCTGGGAGCTAGGGATGATGGGAGTCAAACGTGGCCTTCCTGTTGTTTGGGGACTACAATTCCCATCTTCCTTAACCACTGCTCCTGGGAGCTTGGAATGAATGATGGGAGTCAAACGTGGCCCTCTAGCTGTTTGGGGACAACAATTCCCATCTTCCCTGATCACTGCTCCTGGGAGCTAGGGATGATGGGAGTCAAACGTGGCCCTCTAGCTGTTTGGGGACTACAATTCCCATCTTCCCTGACCACTGGTCCTGGGAGCTAGGGATCATGGGAGTCAAACGTGGCACTCTCGCTGTTTGGGGACTACAATTCCCATCTTCCCTGACCACTGCTCCTGGGAGATTATGAGTGATGGGAGTCAAATGTGGCCCTCTAGCTGTTTGGGGACTACAATTCCCATCATCCCTGACCACTGCTCCTGGGAGCTAGGAATGATGGGAGTCAAACGTGGCCTTCCTGCTGTTTCGGGACTACAATTCCCATCTTCCCTGACCACTGCTCCAGGGGGCTGGGGATGATGGGAGTCAAACATGGCCTTCCTGCTGTTTCGGGACTACAATTCCCATTTTCCCTGACCACTGCTCCTGGGAGATAGGGATGATGGGAATCAAACGTGGCCTTCCGGCTGTTTGGGGACTACAATTCCCATCATCCCTGACCACTGGTCCTACGAGCTAGGGATGATGGGAGTCAAACGTGGCCCTCTAGCTGTTTGGGGACTAAAATTCCCATCTTCCCTGACCACTGCTCCTGGCAGCTAGGGATGATGGGAGTCAAACGTGGCCCTCTAGCTGTTTGGGGACTACAATTCCCATCTTCCTTAACCACTACTCCTGGGAGCTTGGAATGAATGATGGGAGTCAAACGTGGCCCTCTAGCTGTTTGGGGACAACAATTCCCATCTTCCCTGACCACTGGTCCTACAAGCTAGGGATGATGGGAGTCAAATGTGGCCCTCTAGCTCTTTGGGGACTACAATTCCCATCTTCCCTGAACACTGCTCCTGGGAGCTTAAGGGTCATGGGAGTCAAACGTGGCCTTCCGGCTGTTTCGGGACTATAATTCCCATCTTCCCTGACCACTGCTCCTGGGAGCTAGGGATGATGGGAGTCAAACGTGGCCCTCTAGCTGTTTGGGGACTACAATTCCCATCTTCCCTGACCACTGGTCCTGGGAGCTAGGGATCATGGGAGTCAAACGTGGCACTCTCGCTGTTTGGGGACTACAATTCCCATCTTCCCTGACCACTGCTCCTGGGAGCTTATGAGTGATGGGAGTCAAATGTGGCCCTCTAGCTGTTTGGGGACTACAATTCCCATCATCCCTGACCACTGCTCCTGGGAGCTAGGAATGATTCGAGTCAAACGTGGCCCTCCAGCAGTTTGGGGACTACAATTACCATCATCCCTGACCACTGGTCCTATGAGCTAGGGATGATGGGAGTCAAACGTGGCCCTCCAGCGGTTTGGGGACTACAATTACCATCATCCCTGACCACTGGTCCTATGAGCTAGGGATGATGGGAGTCAAACATGGCCCTCCAGCAGTTTGGGGACTACAATTACCATCATCCCTGACCACTGGTCCTATGAGCTAGGGATGATGGGAGTCAAACATGGCCCTCCAGCGGTTTGGGGACTACAATTACCATCATCCCTGACCACTGGTCCTATGAGCTAGGGATGATGGGAGTCAAACATGGCCCTCCAGCAGTTTGAGGACTACAACTCCCATCTTCCCTGACCACTGGACCTATGAGCTAGGGATGATGGGAATCAAACGTGGCCTTCCGGCTGTTTGGGGACTACAATTCCCACCATCCCTGACCACTGCTCCTGGGAGCTAGGGATGATGGGAGTCAAACGTGGCCTTCCGGCTGTTTGGGGACTACAATTCCCATCATCCCTGACCACTGCTCCTGGGAGCTAGGGATGAGGGGAGTCAAACACGGCCTTCCAGCTTTTTGGGGACTACAATTCCCATCTTCCCTGACCGCTGCTCCTGGGAGCTAGGGATGATGGGAGTCAAACGTGGCCTTCCGGCTGTTTGGAGACTACAATTCCCATTTTCCCTGACCACTGCTCCTGGGAGCTAGGGATGATGGGAGTCAAACATGGCCCTCCAGCTGTTTGGGGACTACAATTCCCATCATCCCTGACCACTGCTCCTGGGGGCTGGGGATGATGGGAGTCAAACGTGGACTTCCGGCTGTTTGGGGACTACATTTCCCATCATCTGTGACCACTGGTTCTACGAGGAAGGGATGATGGGAATCAAACGTGGCCTTCCGGCTGTTTGGGGACTACAATTCCAATCATCCCTGACCACTGGTCCTACGAGTTAGGGATGATGGGAGTCAAACATGGCTTTCCTGCTGTTTCGGGACTACAATTCCCATTTTCCCTGACCACTGCTCCTGGGAGATAGGGATGATGGGAGTCAAACGTGGACTTCCGGCTGTTTGGGGACTACAATTCCCATCTTCCCTGACCACTGGTCCTACAAGCTAGGGATGATGGGAGTCAAACGTGGCCCTCTAGCTGTTTGGGGACTACAATTCCCATCTTCCCTGACCGCTTGTCCTGGGAGCTAGGGATGATGGGAGTCAAACATGGCCCTCTAGATGTTTGGGGACTACAATTCCCATCATCCCTGACCACTGTTCCTGGGAGTTAGGAATGAATGATGGGAGTCAAACGTGGCCCTCTAGCTGTTTGGGGACTACAATTCCCATCTTCCCTGACCACTGGTCCTGGGAGTTAGGAATGAATGATGGGAGTCAAACGTGGCCCTCTAGATGTTTGGGGACTACAATTCCCATCATCCCTGACCACTGTTCCTGGGAGTTAGGAATGAATGATGGGAGTCAAACGTGGCCCTCTAGCTGTTTGGGGACTACAATTCCCATCTTCCCTGACCACTGGTCCTACGAGCTAGGGATGATGGGAGTCAAACATGGCCTTCTGACTGTTTCGGGACTACAATTCCCAGCTTCCTTAACCACTACTCAAAGGAGCTAGGGATGATGGGAGTCAAATGTGGCCCTCTAGCTGCTTTGGAGACTACAATTCCCATCTTCCCTGACCACTGCTCCTGGGAGCTAGGGATCATGGGAGTCAAACGTGGCCCTCTAGCTGTTTGGGGACTACAATTCCCATCTTCCCTGACCATTGGTCCTACGAGCTAGGGATGATGGGAGTCAAACGTGGTCTTCCGGCTGTTTGGGGACTACAATTCCCATCTTCCCTGACCACTGGTCCTACAAGCTAGGAATGAATGATGGGAGTCAAACGTGGCCTTCCGGCTGTTTGGGGACTACAATTCCCCTCTTTCTTAACCACTGCTCCTGTGAGCTAGGAATTAATGATGGGAGTCAAATGTGGCCCTCTAGCTGTTTGGGGACTACAATTACCATCATCCCTGACCACTGCTCCTGGGAGCTAGGAATGATTCGAGTCAAACGTGGCCCTCCAGCAGTTTGGGGACTAGAATTACCATCATCCCTGACCACTGGTCCTATGAGCTAGGGATGATGGGAGTCAAACGTGGCCCTCCAGCGGTTTGGGGACTACAATTACCATCATCCCTGACCACTGGTCCTATGAGTTAGGGATGATGGGAGTCAAACATGGCCCTTCAGCAGTTTGAGGACTACAATTCCCATCTTCCCTGACCACTGCTCCTGGGAGCTAGGGATGATTGGAGTCAAACGTGGACTTCCGGCTGTTTGGGGACTACATTTCCCATCATCTCTGACCATTGGTTCTACGAGGAAGGGATGATGGGAATCAAACGTGGCCTTCCGGCTGTTTGGGGACTACAATTCCCATCATCCCTGACCACTGCTCCTAGGAGCTAGAGATGATGGGAGTCAAACGTGGCCTTCCGGCTGTTTGGGGACTACAATTCCCATCATCCCTGACCGCTGCTCCTGGGAGCTAGGGATGATGGGAGTCAGATGTGGCCCTCTAGCTGTTTGGGGACTACAATTCCCATCATCCCTGACCGCTGCTCCTGGGAGCTAGGGATGAGGGGAGTCAAACACGGCCTTCCAGCTTTTTGGGGACTACAATTCCCATCTTCCCTGACCGCTGCTCCTGGGAGCTAGGGATGATGGGAGTCAAATGTGGCCTTCCGGCTGTTTGGAGACTACAATTCCCATTTTCCCTGACCACTGCTCCTGGGAGCTAGGGATGATGGGAGTCAAACATGGCCCTCCAGCTGTTTGGGGACTACAATTCCCATCATCCCTGACCGCTGGTCCTGGGAGCTAGGGATGATGGGAGTCAAACGTGGCTCTCTAGATGTTTGGGGACTACAATTCCCATCTTCCCTGACCACTGCTCCTGGGAGCTAGGGATGATGGGAGTCAAATGTGGCCCTCTAGCTGTTTGGGGACTACAATTCCCATCTTCCCTGACCACTGGTCCTACGAGCTAGGGATGATGGGAGTCAAACGCGGCCCTCTAGCTGTTTGGGGACTACAATTCCCATCTTCCGTGACCACTGATCCTTCGAGCTAGGGATGATGGGAGTCAAATATGGCCCTCTAGATGTTTGGGGACTACAATTCCCATCATCCCTGACCACTGCTCCTGGGAGTTATGAATGAATGATGGGAGTAAACGTGGCCTTCCGGCTGTTTGGGGACTACAATTCCCATCTTCCCTGACCACTGGTCCTGGGAGCTAGGGATGATGGGAGTCAGATGTGGCCCTCTCGCTGTTTGGGGACTACAATTCCCATCATCCCTGACCACTGGTCCTGGGAGTTAGGAATGAATGATGGGAGTCAAACGTGGCCCTCTAGCTGTTTGGGGACTACAATTCCCATCTTCCCTGACCACTGGTCCTACGAGCTAGGGATGATGGGAGTCAAACATGGCCTTCTGACTGTTTGGGGACTACAATTCCCAGCTTCCTTAACCACTACTCAAAGGAGCTAGGGATGATGGGAGTCAAATGTGGCCCTCTAGCTGCTTTGGAGACTACAATTCCCATCATCCCTAACCATTGCTCCTGTGAGCTAGGAATTAATGATGGGAGTCAAACGTGGCCTTCCTGTTGTTTGGGGACTACAATTCCCATCTTCCCTGACCACTGCTCCTGGGAGCTAGGAATGATTCGAGTCAAAGGTGGCCCTCCAGCAGTTTGGGGACTACAATTACCATCATCCCTGACCACTGGTCCTATGAGCTAGGGATGATGGGAGTCAAACGTGGCCCTCCAGCGGTTTGGGGACTACAATTACCATCATCCCTGACCACTGGTCCTATGAGCTAGGGATGATGGGAGTCAAACATGGCCCTCCAGCAGTTTGGGGACTACAATTACCATCATCCCTGACCACTGGTCCTATGAGCTAAGGATGATGGGAGTCAAACATGGCCCTACAGCTGTTTGGGGACTACAATTACCATCATCCCTGACCACTGGTCCTATGAGCTAGGGATGATGGGAGTCAAACATGGCCCTCCAGAAGTTTGGGGACTACAACTCCCATCTTCCCTGACCACTGGTCCTGGGAACTACGGATGATGGGAGTCAAACATGGCCTTCCTGCTGTTTCGGGATTACAATTCCCATCTGCCCTGACCACTGCTCCTGGGAGCTAGGGATGATGGGAGTCAAACGTTGACTTCCGGCTGTTTGGGGACTACATTTCCCATCATCTCTGACCACTGGTTCTACGAGGAAGGGATGATGGGAATCAAAAGTGGCCTTCCGGCTGTTTGGGGACTACAATTCCCATCTTCCCTGACCACTGCTCCTGTGAGCTAGGGATCATGGAAGTCAAATGTGGCCCTCTCGCTGTTTGGGGATTACAATTCCCATCATTCCTGACCACTGGTCCTGGGAGCTAGGGATGATGGGAGTCAAACGTGGCCTTCCGGCTGTTTGGGGACTACAATTCCCATCTTCCCTGACCACTGCTCCTCGGAGCTAGGAATGAATGATGGGAGTCAAACGTGGCCTTCCGGCTGTTTGGGGACTACAATTCCCATCTTCCTTAACCACTGCTCCTGTGAGCTAGGAATTAATGATGGGAGTCAAACATGGCCCTCTAGCTGTTTGGGGACTACAATTCCCATCTTCCCTGAGACTGCTCCTGGGAGCTAGGAATGATTCGAGTCAAACGTGGCCCTCCAGCAGTTTGGGGACTACAATTACCATCATCCCTGACCACTGGTCCTATGAGCTAGGGATGATGGGAGTCAAACATGGCCCTCCAGCAGTTTGGGGACTACAACTCCCATCTTCCCTGACCACTGGTCCTGGGAGCTACGGATGATGGGAGTCAAACATGGCCTTCCTGCTGTTTCGGGACTACAATTCCCATTTTCCCTGACCACTGCTCCTGGGAGCTAGGGATGATGGGAGTCAAACGTGGACTTCCGGCTGTTTGGGGACTACATTTCCCACCATCTCTGACCACTGGTTCTACGAGGAACGGATGATGGGAATCAAACGTGGCCTTCCGGATGTTTGGGGACTACAATTCCCATCATCCCTGACCACTGCTCCTAGGAGCTAGGGATGATGGGAGTCAAACGTGGCCTTCCGGCTGTTTGGGGACTACAATTCCCATCTTCCCTGACCACTGCTCCTGGGAGCTAGGGGTGATGGGAGTCAAATGTGGCCCTCTAGCTGTTTGGGGACTACAATTCCCATCTTCCCTGACCGCTGGTCCTGGGAGCTAGGGATGATGGGAGTCAAACATGGTACTCTAGTTTGGGGACTACAATTCCCATCTTCCCTGACCACTGATCCTACGAGCTAGGGATGATGGGAGTCAAATATGGCCCTCTAGATGTTTGGGGACTACAATTCCCATCATCCCTAACCACTGCTCCTGGGAGTTATGAATGAATGATGGGAGTCAAACGTGGCCTTCTGACTGTTTGGGGACTACAATTCCCAGCTTCCCTAACCACTGCTCCTAGGAGCTAGGGATGATGGGAGTCAAACGTGGCCCTCTAGCTGTTTGGGGACTACAATTCCCATCTTCCCTGACCACTGGTCCTGGGAGTTAGGGATGAAGGATGGGAGTCAAACGTGGCCTTCCGGCTGTTTGGGGATTACAATTCCCATCATTCCTGACCACTGCTCCTGGGAGCTAGGGATGATGGGAGTCAAACATGGCCTTCTGACTGTTTGGGGACTACAATTCCCATCTTCCCTGACCGCTGGTCCTGGGAGTTAGGGATGATGGGAGTCAAACGTGGCCCTCCAGCTGTTTGGGGACTACAATTCCCATCTTCCCTGACCACTGGTCCTGGGAGTTAGGGATGAAGGATGGGAGTCAAACGTGGCCTTCCGGCTGTTTGGGGATTACAATTCCCATCATTCCTGACCACTGCTCCTGGGAGCTAGGGATGATGGGAGTCAAACATGGCCTTCTGACTGTTTGGGGACTACAATTCCCATCTTCCCTGACCGCTGGTCCTGGGAGTTAGGGATGATGGGAGTCAAACGTGGCCCTCCAGCTGTTTGGGGACTACAATTCCCATCTTCCCTGACCACTGGTCCTGGGAGTTAGGGATGAAGGATGGGAGTCAAACGTGGCCTTCCGGCTGTTTGGGGATTACAATTCCCATCATTCCTGACCACTGCTCCTGGGAGCTAGGGATGATGGGAGTCAAACGTGGCCCTCTAGCTGTTTGGGGACTACAATTCCCATCTTCCTTAACCACTGCTTTGCAGATAAAATCGCTCAGATTCGGGAAGAAGTAGACTCCACCGTGGGAGCAGGGCCGGGGCGGGAGAGTGCTAGAGTTCTGTCTAGTCAAGTTGAGTGGGATCAATTCCAATCTGTTACCTCCGAGGATGTGGACAGGCTGCTTGGACGAGTGAAACCAACCACCTGTCTCCTGGATCCTTGCCCATCCTGGCTTATAAAAGCAAGCCGGGAAGGACTGGGCGATGGGCTTCGTGGGGTGGTGAATGCTTCCCTCCGTGAGGGAGCCTTCCCAGACCCGCTGAAAGAGGCGGTTATTAAACCGCTTCTTAAAAAACCATCTTTAGATGCGGCCACGATGGCCAACTATTGCCCAGTCTCAAATCTTCCATTCTTGGGCAAGGTGATTGAGCGAGTGGTTGCTGAACAACTCCAGGCACGCCTGGAAGAAGCGGACCATTTGGATCCCTTCCAATCGGGATTCAGGCCTCATCATGGGACTGAAACTGCCTTGGTCACACTGGTTGATGATCTCTGGCGGGCTAGGGACAAAGGTGAGAGCTGTTTCCTAGTTCTGCTGGATCTCTCAGCGGCGTTCGATACCATCGACCATAGCATCCTTCTGGACTGTCTGGAGGGGCTGGGAGCTGGGGGCACTGTCATACAGTGGTTCCGCTCCTTCCTCCTGGGCCGTGTTCAGAAAGTGGTGGGGGGGGATGAGTGTTCAGACCCCTGGGCTCTCACTTGTGGGGTGCCTCAGGGTTCTGTCCTCTCCCCCATGCTTTTCAACATCTACATGCAGCCGCTGGGAGAGATCATCAGGGGGTTTGGGCTGGGTATTCATCAGTATGCAGATGATACCCAGCTCTACCTTTCTTTCAAATCAAAACCAGTGAAGGCGGTGAAGGTCCTGTGTGAGTGTCTGGAGGCAGTTGGAGGATGGATGGCGGCAAACAGATTGAGATTGAATCCTGACAAGACAGAAGTACTGTTTCTGGGGGACAGGAGGCGGGCAGGTGTGGGGGATTCCCTGGTCCTGAATGGGGTAACCGTGCCCCTGAAGGACCAGGTGCGCAGCCTGGGAGTCATTTTGGACTCACAGCTGTCCATGGAGGCGCAGGTTAACTCTGTGTCCAGGGCAGCTGTGTACCAGCTCCATCTGGTACACAGGCTGAGACCCTATCTGCCTGCGGACTGCCTCGCCAGAGTGGTGCATGCTCTGGTTATCTCCCGCTTGGACTACTGCAATGCGCTCTACGTGGGGCTACCTTTGAAGGTGACTCGGAAACTACAACTAATCCAGAATGCAGCAGCCAGACTGGTGACTGGGAGCGGCCGTCGAGACCATATAACACCGGTCTTGAAAGACCTACATTGGCTCCCAGTACGTTTCCGAGCACAATTCAAAGTGTTGGTGCTGACCTTGAAAGCCCTAAACGGCTTCGGTCCAGTATATCTGAAGGAGCATCTCCACCCCCATTGTTCTACCCGGACACTGAGGTCCAGCACCAAGGGCCTTCTGGCGGTTCCCTCACTGCGAGAAGCCAAGTTACAGGGAACCAGGCAGAGGGCCTTCTCGGTAGTGGCGCCCTCCCTGTGGAACGCCCTCCCACCAGATGTCAAAGAGAACAACAACCACCAGACTTTTAGAAGACATCTGAAGGCAGCCCTGTTTAGGGAAGCTTTTAATGTTTGAGGTATCATAGTATTTTAATATTCTTTTGGAAGCCGCCCAGAGTGGCTCTGCATCAGTGCGCCCCCCCCCCCTGCGGGGCCTCAGGCTGCTATCCGCAGCGTGGGGAGCCTTGTGGGGAACTCCTGCAAGGCTCCCCACGCTGCGGATGTCTGCCTGGCGAGGGGGGGCGCTCTGCTTCAGGGCACCCCGCCCGCCGAGCGGTAGGCTGCTATCCGCAGCCTAGACACCCCTGCCGGACCTCCCGCAGAGCTGCCTAGGCTGCGGATGTGTTCCTGAAGCCCGGAGAGCGAGAGGGGTCGGTGCGCACTGACCCCTCTCGCTCTCCAAGCTTCAGCAAAAGCCTGCATTCGCCCCATAGGACGCACCCAGATTTCCCCTTCATTTTTGGAGGGGGAAAAGTGCGTCCTATAGGGTGAAAAATACGGTAAGTTATTTTTGAGTCCCTTTTTAATGCATGGTCTCCCCAGCAAGCTCTCTGCAGCGCTACCATACTGCAAATAGCCAACAAAAATATTTGAATAAAATACAAGATTAAACACGGATAATGGATGGATAAAAACTGATAATTAAAACAGATAAGAACTAAAAAACAAACCAAGACACACAGTTAAAACAACTGTAAGAGCATAAGAACTAAAAGACTTGCAGTTAAAACAATTGTAAGAGGCTGCAGAGTAGAAGCCTCTGAAATAGAGGACAACTCACAACATTAGAAACTGCTGTGCAAATATGGTTAAAACAGACATTTGAAAACAATGCAAAAGAATAAATTTAGAAACAATGTTGTAGTAAAGGGGCTCTGGCCACTCACCCCTCCCTCACCTGCCCTTACCCTCCACCTGGGTCAGGTTTCTGGAACGGAGGCCGGCAGCCACTTACTTTTTGACAAGACAAAACGCCACAGAAATGGTAATGCTGCCCCCACTCCCTCGTCTCAGGGCACCCGGAGGCACAGTCCAAGGGAGAAGACTATGCTCCTTTGTTACCGGTTGCCCCACTCTGCAAGCTGCTTCCACAAACCTGCAGGCAGAAATTCATCAGGTATAGCGTAACCAAGTACCGTATTTTTCGCTCTATAGGACGCACTTTTCCCCCTCCAAAAATGAAGGGGGGATGTGTGTGCGTCCTACGGAGCGAATGTAGGCTCCTTGGCTTCGCGGCAGCGCGCCTGAGGCCTCCAGCTTTGCTCAAGGGGCGCTGCGCCTTCTCCCTCTCTCCCTGTGAAGGAGAGGCACTGCGCAGAGAGAGAGAAGGGGCAGCACCTCTTCAGCGATGTGCCTGTCCTGGCTTCTGCCTTAGCCCTGCGCAGCCTCTTCGGGCAGGGGGAGCCTTCATCCCGCTGCCCTGAAGAGGCTTGGCGCGGCTATCCCAGAAGCCAGATCCCTCTTGCTGTTCTGGCTTCTGGGGTTCAGAATAATTTTTTCTTGTTTTCTGCTTCCCAAAACTAGGTGCGCCCCATGGTCCGGAGCGCCCTATGGTGCGAAAAATACAGTAGTCAGGCGTTGAACTTAGATTTTCCCTCAGATTGGCACATAAGACAAAAGAAAGTTTCTATTTAAAATTTTTATTTTAAAAAACACAAAGTTAACATGCTTAAAAAGCAGGCACATAAAATAAAATATAGACATTGTTTAGTATAGCTAACTGAGATACTCACTTCTAAGAACAAAACAGAGATAGGATAGTTTCAAAGTCCTTCAGTGGATCCGCATTACAAAGTCAGCAGGAATCTCCAGTACAAAGAGACACAGGGCAGCTGCCAGCAAGGTGGTACGCGAATGGCAGGTTGCAGAGCGCGCTTTCTCAGTCGTTCTTAGGATCTTTATTCACAAATCTCACGTGGAAACAGAACCCAGACCCAATCACAATTCTTGATTACATTCAAATTCACCAATGACCAGCTTATGGGCTAACAATTTTAACTTGTGACAGCTGAGCTCATTAAGTTCCCAGAACCGGGATCAAAGGGCTCACCCCTTTCCTCGGATGTTTCACAGATGCACATTCCCAGGTAATGAAAAGACTGATAACAACACTAGGTGGGTGTGAATAGCTGGAGCCCCAGGTGTCAAGCCCCCAAATCAAACTAGAGAACTTCCTTCCTAAGATAACAATTTACACATTTGGAGACTGTCGGTCTGCAGGGTTAAAGCAACAGACCTCTTTCCCATAACTCTTGTGGCTTTTTGATTACCCACAATACTCTGCTCCTTTCTTGACCAAAGTTTGAAATCCTTAACTTCACTACACCCTCCCCTCTAAGATGAAATTACAGGGGTAAGTCCCTAAATTCCATCAAAACAGTGTACAAACTGATGTAAACATTTCCAGCTTCAGTGGTTAAGCAGCCTTTTAAAGAAAAAATCACTAGCAGCACACTCAAACTGATCTTCCCAGAACTAGGGGTGTTGCACAAATAACTCATCCTGGGTCAGTACCGCAGGCACAGTAAAAAAGCTGTGAAATAACAAAAAACTTCCTAGCCGATGTTCTGGACAGGATAGACAAGGATAACACATCAAAAGTACCTTTAGCCTGTTTGTACCCTTCTAGGAAGTCTAAGTGCACAAAGGCTACCTGTGTTCAACTTCCAAAAGGAGTTAACAAAGAAAATTCAAGTTCCACATACATTTTCACAGTATTAGCATGATGTTCTCTAAAAGAATTAGGCACCTTTTGGTATTTCTCTTGATAAAGCACAGGACTTAGCTTGGCCTCAGATGTACTAAGGCCAGGCCAGTAAACGACTCGCTTAGGGGGGAGACTGGTAAGATTTAAAGTTACAGCCCAGTCTCCTTTCTCTCTCTCATTTTTTTAAAATAATTTTTATTAACAGGCCAATCACATCACATTATCCAAATCACATTAGTTCCAAATTATACAGCCGAATTTTAAATTTTTTGGGGGGTACCCATACATCAAGCTCCGGACGAGTCCAAACATCACTTATATTGCTGCATTAATTAAACAGTTCTATCCAGTTCAATCCAGATAGTCCTTTATTACTTTCTTCATCTTCTTGTTGTTATTGTATATTCCTTTCTTTGCGATCTCTGATAATTTTCACAAGCAGATTGGAAACAGAAATGCTCTGTGTGGGTTTTGTACTCTCCAAATATCATATCGCTCAGGGACAGCTGCTGTTCCTCGCTTCCATAAAAAAAAAATATTAATCTTCGGTCTGTCCTTTACTTTTCTCAGACTTGCCCAGTATATCAGGAGGCTCTGTCAGGTCAAAATTACATTCCAGCAATCCTTCTCATTCCAATGGTCCTGATTCTCCTCTCCCTGTCCTCCCAGTTTTGGAATGTTTGGAAGATTTAATAAAAATGTTATAGGGGAAATGGTGGCGGGTTGCTTCTCTTATCAGTCCCTTCTCTGGGTTTCTTCTCAGTCATCGGAAGCGCTTCCTGCATCCTCCCTTGGCCAGCTGGTGGCTATTTCCTCTCTGTGCGCGCTGGATCAGGACCCGAAGTGCGGGCACCGGGCAGCAGAGGCCCTCTGCCATCTTTTGCCCATTCTGCAGCGCAACGAAGGTAAGACTGGAAGAATGCATCCCAGCATGGGGTGGGGTGAGGAAGACCCGAACTAACCCTTTGGCTTTCCTTTGCAGAGACACTGCCACGAACGCCAAGGAAGCAAATGCTTCTCATCAGAGCTGAGAACGTCCTCAATTGCGCCGGAGGACCGTTTCCTGAACTGTTCGTGGATAATTGTCACACTCTTGCCACGGTAAGTCGCTGTCTCTCAAGCCACATGTTCTGGGTTCCGCAGAGGCAACACCTGGGCTTCTGCTCCCCAGCCCTGCCCTGTGGGCATCTCTGACCTTCCTCTCTCGCTTCAGGTCTTTGGCGCCTTTCTGCCTGAGGAGCAGCTCTTGGAGGCCATGTGCTTCCTGGCCAGAGACCTGGTTCTTGAGAGCAGCTTCAACCCCTTGGACATCTCCCACCTGCTGCACGAGTTCATCCAGCAGTTTGGCGGCAGGAAAGTGGAGGTAAGGCGTCTGCAAAGGTAGGCGAGAAGAAGATTCTCTGCTTGGTGTAGGGGAGGCCACCTCCTGCCATTGGGTGGCCAGGACACATGTTAGTTGAGAGGGGCCTGGCAACGTCAGGACAAGAACCTCAGCCAAGGGTCCTGAGAAACATGGATTCAGGGAGGGGGAATCCTCCTCCTTCTGGGAGCAGAATGGAGAGGGGAACTGGCGCCCTGGAGCTGCCTGGGTCCAACACTCCCCAGGACCCTGAGTGGTACCTTGGAAGGAAGAGGCTGTGGTGGCGCACAGGTCAAGGGTCCCTCTTTCAATGAGGGATGGAGGGATCCGCCTGCAGACAGCCCCGCTTCCTTGTACTCTCCAAGCAACTCTCTCCTTTTCTCTGACAGGTGGAGGTGCTGCTGGAGGCCTTCTATACGATCAGCCAGGGGCCTACAGTGCAAGGCAGAGACATGGCCGCCTTTGCTTTGTCCATCCTGTCACACCAGGACCTGGTGAAAGTGGTGCAATATCTCCTCCAGTTTCCCTTCAGGTATGGAGCCCTCCAGGTTGTACTGGGCTAAGGGGAAGGTTGGCAAGCTGCAGGGCTTGCTCAGAAAGCCCTTGCTGCCATTTCCTCTCTCTGGAGCATGGCAGCAAGCAGAAGACTTGAATCTGACCATTGCTTTTGTTTTTGCATTCACAGAGACTGTGAGAGAGTTTGGGAGAAGGTTTTAGCAACGGCCGATCCAATACGACTGACCCATCTCATGGCCAAGCAGATGTACCAAAGCCTCTCTGCCACCAAAGTGGTAAGGACCAACCACCTGCCTTCTGGCTTCCTTCTTCCCAGGGTAATATCTAGGGGTTCCCGTATTCTGCAGAAAAGCAGGGAAAGTGACTTGCACCTCTCTCTCTTCCAGCAACATCTCACCAGCCTGTTGCACGCCATCCTCAGGATGGAGGAATACAAGGCAGCTGTGCGCCAGAACTTCCCACAGCTGCTGATCGCTCTCCTGGGGATGGTTTTCAACTTCCATTACGACCAGGAATTCCTCGGGTGAGTAGTGTGTTCCAAAGAGACCAATGGAGTCCTTACCCCTTCAGCCTCGGGGGGGGGTGTTCATTCCAGCTTGGTTTTCTTTTTTTTTTTTTAATAATTTTTATTACATTTTTTACAGAAATAACAGAAAGATCAAAAAGTAAAAAGAAAAAGATAAGAAGAAAAAAGTAGAAAAGAGAAAAATCACAACCACTTCATTGACTTATTTCAAATTCCCATTGGACTTCCCCCGTCTCCCGCATAGTGCATTCTTAACAATAAATTTATCAGCAAATTATATCCTTGTTTCGTGTGTTTCTTTATATTTTCAATTACAATTTAGATTTAAATCTCTTAATCACCATATACTCCAAAAATATACCGTAGTATCGTTTTTACCCATTTAAACCTTAATTCTTTCATAAATCTTATCAAATTTCATAAATAATTAAATTTCGTTACTGGGGCTAGATTCCAAATCATACGACATCTTATGTTTCATATAACTTATAATGCTTTTGCAAATAGTCTTTAAATTTTTTCCAATCCTCCTCCATTGCTTCTTCTCCCAAGTCTCGAATCCTTGCAGTCATCTCGGCTAGTTCCATGTAGTTCATCAATTGCGTCTGCCAGTCCTCCAGTGTGGGCAAATCTTGAGTCTTCCAATGTTTAGCGATAAGAATTCTTGCTGCTGTTGTAGCATACATAAAAAAGGTTCTATCCTTTTTAGACACCTTCTGGCCGACAATGCCCAGAAGGAAGGCCTCTGGTTTCTTGGGAAAGGTGTACTTAAACACCTTTTTTAACTCATTATAGATCATTTCCCAGAAGGCCTTCAATCTTGGACAAGTCCACCAGAGGTGAAAGAATGTCCCCTCAGCTTCCTTACATTTCCAACATTTATTATCGGACAAATGGTAGATCTTAGCTAACTTAACCGGGGTCATGTACCACCTGTATACCATTTTCATAATGTTTTCTTTCAAAGCATTACATGCAGTAAACTTCATACCGGTGGCATTCCAGCTTGGTTTTCCAAGGGAGGCTCTCCTTCAGGCGGCTGCTAGGGAGGAAGGAAGGGGAAGGAATTGGAGTGTGTGGCAATGACCCTCCTGGTGATCCTGGCCTTGCTTTGGTTCCAGAGGGGCTGAGGGAGTTCTGCACCTCCTTCTGGGCACCACTGGAGAGGAAGTAGAGACGGCCGTCGTCGACCAACTTTTCTGCCGGGAGACTTTCAGCCAGGGCTTGTCTGCCATGGTGAGGTAAGAGGAAGAACACGGTGACCTTCCCCAATGGTCTGGCAAACGGAGCTGAAGGCACGGGGTTGGACTGTGCCCCTGTTTGCTTCCTGCGGTGTCTTTCCCTTCCTTACCAAGATCTGCTTCTCCATTTCAGAGTTATCGGAAAGCAACGCTGGTGGATCCCTCCCATGGTGGAAAATATCATCGCTGCTCTCAAGGACCAGGATTTTGCCGGGATGCCACAAGTCGCGGCAGCTATCTACATCGAGGTGAGGGGGACTGAGGTGCAGGAGGAAATGGGGGCAGCAAGGAGGCTCTGGCTTGGCTTCGGTCGAGTGTTGGGCTACTTTGAGCCTAAGGACTGTTGCCTGTTTTAGTGCTCCTCAGAGTAGACCCATTGGATTTGATGTACATGGCAAACTTTGGTCCATTCACTTCAGTAGGTTTGCTCTGTGCAGAATTGCAAATGGTGGGTAAAAGGAGAACGTGCCTCAGCCTCTCCTCACTGAAGGGTTTCTTTCTCTTTGGGCCTCTTTAGCTGCTCAGCGGCCGTCTGGAGGTCTATCCCTGTAAAGATACATTGGACCAGCTCCTCAACTGACTGGAATGCAAACACCTGCAAGTCCGGGAGCTCAGCATCAGAGGGATATCCCTGCTCCTGGACTCTGACATGGCAAGTGATGCTCAGAGGGAGGGGGGGTACAGATCTCAATTCTAATCATGGCCCAGCACTCTTTTGCTGGCACAATACTGAAGGGCCTGTGCTAAAAGCTCTGCTGTAATGGGACATTGTCGTATCGGAACCGCACTGGACATTTGATAAGCATTAAACTAATTAAAGCTTCCGGGACGCCACGGGAAGGAGCGCGAGGCAACTCGTCTGAGGAGCCTCGAACAGCGTGGGGGTCTTAGAGGGGTCACGAAGGCTCCGTGAACCCCTAAACCACAGGTGGAATATCCTGTTGGTCAAAATACTCAGCAAGGCTGCGTGTGCTCGCCTGTGTTGCCGGCGTTTAACAAGGCTGGAGCCGCAGCGAGAAGGGGAAGCACCAGACTCCATGCTGTGAAGCCTCAGGCTCCGAGGGAAAGCGGCGGACCTCCGACAACAGAGGAAAAGCTGGGAAATAGTCCTAAAAGCTTTGAAGAAAGCAGAGGAGGGAGAACATTGGAAAACAATCAAAGTAAAAGCCAAAGGAATTCTGAATGAAGTACCCAGCAGAGAAGTAATTAAAGACAAAAGAAGGAGGAATTCACTACTGGCGGTAAGATTGACAAAGGAGTAAAGCGAAAAGCTGGCAGACGTGAATGAAAGAGCAAGAAGTAACCGCTAGCGAGGGGAAGGAATATCCTCGATAACAAAGTACATTTTACAAAGTACAAAGTACAGAGAGTTGGAAGCAAGGTAATATTGAGTTTGTTTGTTTTTTGATAGACTCTTTACCGGGTTTGAGAGGAGGAAAGGAGGTTTCTGGGGCATTTAGTTGATGCTTTAACCGACAGGCTTTTTGAGGACGTTATCGTTAACATCAACTTTCTTGTTTGAAGTGGGTGGAAGAAAGCCTGGGTCCTCCCCAGACCTTAATGCTGGTTTTATGTTAGTGACTTCCCTATGGGTTTAAAAAAGGGAGGAGGAAGCCATTTCGGGACTTAACTTGGCTTTGTTATTCGCCATTTCAATTTGTTCTTGATCTACTACGTCTCTGCATGCATTTGAGATTTAAAGGGACATGCGCCAAAAGCCAAACAGGAGAATTTAAACCAGCATAAAGAACACTTCCCAAAGAACCTCCAAGTCTCCAGTAAAGGAAAATTTTTGGTGACGCCAGACTTCTATAATACCACCCTCTAGGAGGGTAAAGACTGTAAAAGGTAAAGACTGTAAAACTTTGTGTATAGTCTGACGCCTACTATCTGCTATCTGCTATTACACCCCAACGCCAGACCCGGTAACCTACTAACCCATTAGAGACTATCTGTGATCCTGTGCCTCATCCCTTTTTGAAAGACATTAGGACAGAGACTAGCTTCTGGGGGAGATTATTCCAGATCCAAGGACCCACCACAAAAAGGCCCTGCTACATGTCTCATGGTTATGAATCCTGGGAACTGTGAGCAAATTGCAGTTCAGCAACATTCGGAGGGCTGCAGGTTGACCATTCAGGACTATGTCTCTCTATAAACCTGTCTATAAATCTGCTGCATTTATATAACTCCCCAAAGACATTAGTGTGGTGGACCCTAAGATCTTTCAAGCCTACAAAATGACAAACGGTGCAAAAAAGGGGGTGGTAACACCAGCGGAAAGGAGGCCGTCGAGACAAGAGGATGCTAAGGAAAGCAAAGAAATTAAAGACTATAGTAGTCTGATGGCAGAAATAAGGAAAGAATTCAAAAATAATGAACAATATATTGAGAGAAAATTACTTGAGGTACAAGACACTTTGGACAAGAAATTGGAGGGAGTGGTGGGGGAATTGACAGGAAAGGTTAAAGATTTATCAGTAAGAACCAAGGTTCTGGAAGATTCAATGAAAAAGGTGCAAAAAGATACGAAAACTAGTAAGAAGGAGGTGGATAGAATTAGAGTAGAAGTTAAAGAGATAGAAAGAGTGCAGGAAGAGTTGTTGGACAATATGGCCATGACACAAATGAGGCAAAATCAAACCAACCTGAAATTGAGGGGTGTACCAGAGACCCCAAATGAGAATATTAGATCTAAAATGATAAAAGAGCTGGCAACTTGGTTAAATAAGAGTGAGGAGGAGGTAAACTGTCATTTAGTAAATACTTTTCGAATAAGACCAAAATCAGACAGAGCCAGAAAGAAAAAGCTGCCAGGTGACGTAATTGTCATGTTCAACACTTTGGAAATAAGAAATGAAATACTGCAACAGAACCACATAAAAAGGTTATATATTGAAGGAAACCCAATTATTATCTTTAAAGAAATTCCTTCGAGATTTCTTCGAAGGAGAGAGACATACAAAAAATTAACAAACCAATTGAAGAAGAATGGGATATTGTATAGATGGGAGTTTCCTGAAGGCATTTCATTCTACTTTAAGGAAAAAAGGTTTAAATTAAGCACCAGTGTTGAACTTCAAAAATTTGCGAGGAGATATGAGAAGGACCTGGGAAAAGTTGAAGGGGAGGCGGAAAGGGAAGAACGACAGAGAGATGAGGAGGGTGAAGGGAGTGAAGAAGAAGAAAAAGAGGAGAGTATAACAGGAGAAGGGGAAGAACAAGAGGAGGAAAGCAAGGAACAGTAGTTTCTATTTAATCTAGCTAAATTAGCTAGAATAGTTTAATAGATGGCTTTAAAAACAATAAGCTGGAATGTGAACGGTTTGAACAATAAAAATAAGAGGAATCAGATTGCGCATGTATTGCTGAAAAAGAATTGGGATCTAATTTGTCTTCAAGAAACGCATGTAATAGGAAAACACAAGAGGGTATTAAGTAATAAGAGATTGGGATTGGAATTTGTGACCTCCGACAAGGTTAAGAAAAGAGGGGTAGTAATTTATATAAAGGAAAAATATGATCCGCAATTACTGTACAAAGATGAACATGGGAGAGTAGTGGTGGTGCAGATGGTCTTTCATGGAGAAAAAATAGTTGTGGTTGGAATATATGCCCCGAATGAGAAAAAAATCAGCTTTCTTTTTGGAATTAGATAATATACTAATGGAATGGATGGATCAGAAAATGATACTGATGGGAGATTTTAATGGGGTGGTGACGCCGAATACGGATAGATTAACAAAAAGACAAGATGGGAAAGAAGGTAAATTACCACGATCTTTCTTTGACATGGTAAATAATCTGGGATTGACGGATGCTTGGAGATTTAAAAATCCTACTGCAAAACAATTCACTTTTTTTCCAAATCCGAATCAGAGCTGAGGGCGGATAGACAGTATTTGGGTCTCGAGGGAATTGGTACAGAACTTAATTAAGTCTGAAATTTGGCCTCAAACTTTATCTGATCATAGTGCGGTTTCCATGGAGTTAAAAGGTAGAGAGGTTAAAACAGCCAGATGGAGAATGAATGAATATTTATTTAATGATCAAAAGATAGTAAATAAGGCTATAGAAACAATTGAAGAATACTTTAGGTGGAACTTAAATGGAGAAACTTCCATAGAGACGGTGTGGGACGCAGGAAAAGCGGTCATGAGGGGTTTTTTGATTCAGAAAAATAGCCAACTAAGAAAAGAAAAGGAAAAAAAGAAAGAGCAGATTTTAACACAGATTATGGAAAATGAAAGAAAATTAACTGTTAACCCTAGTGAAGAGAGTTTAAAACAGAACTTAAAAATATTACAAGCTAAATTTGCTACAATAATTAACCAAGAGATAGAGTGGAAAATTAAGAGGATGAATCAAAAGAACTTTGAGTCCGCAAATAAGATAGGGAAATATCTAGCGTGACAGTTGAGAGAAAGGAAGAAGTTGAGTACGATCAGTAAAATAAAAGAAGGAGATATGATTATGGAAGAACCAAAAGAAATAAAAAGAATATTCCAAAGATATTATAAGGATTTGTATAAAAGAGGAGAGGAAACAGAACAAGAAATAGATCAATTTTTGCAAAAACACCATCTGGAACAAATTGTAGAAGATGAAAGAGCAGCACTAGATGAGATAATAACACAGGAAGAGATAAAAAAGGCTATCAAAGAGATGAAAGCTGGGAAGGCGCCGGGACCGGACGGTCTTCCGGCCAAATATTATAAAATATTAATTAACCAAATATCACCAGTGCTGGGAGAGGTTATGAACAATATATTGAGAGAAGGAAAGATACCTAATACCTGGAAGGAAGCCTATGTTACATTGATTCCTAAAAAAGAGGTGGACACTACGGAAGTAAAGAACTATAGACCAATTTCATTATTAAATAATGATTATAAGCTATTTGCAGATATAATGGCGGAAAGATTAAAGAAGGTCTTGATTAATAAAATTCATGGTGACCAAACTGGATTTCTCCCAGGGAGACAATTACGGGATAATGTAAGGAATTTGATTGACATTATTGAATATTTGGACATGAAAATAGACAGAAAAGCTGCACTGGTTTTCATAGACGCCGAAAAGGCATTTGACAATGTTTCCTGGAACTTCCTAAAGAAGGTTTTGGAGAGGATGGGAATTGGCGAAAAATTTAGAAGAGGCATAGAAGCAATATACAAAGAACAGAAAGCAAAGCTGGTGATAAATAATAATACAACAGAATATTTTAACATTTATAAAGGGACCAGACAAGGTTGCCCCCTGTCCCCCTTATTATTTATTATAATTTTGGAAGTACTTAATAAGAGACTGAGGGAGGCAACAGAAGTGAAAGGAATTAGAGTAGGAAAGAAGGAATTCAAAATCAAAGCCTTCGCCGACGATATTGTTCTGACTTTGGAAGATCCACAAGATAGTGTAAAAGAAGCATTACAAAAAATTGAGGAATTTGGAGAGGTGGCAGGTTTTAAGGTAAATAAGAATAAAACTAAAATGCTGGTTAAAAATCTAACTAAGGAAGAAACGAAAGATCTAGAACAAAAAGTGGAAATCATGGTGGTGTAAAAAGTGAAATATCTGGGAGTGTGGATCACGGCAAAAAACATAAACCTATATAAAGATAATTATGAAGTTACATGGAAAAAAATAAAGATTTGGAAATATGGGGGAGGATGAAATTTTCCTTTTTAGGGAGGATAGCAGTGGTTAAAATGAATGTTTTGCCGAGGATGTTGTTTTTATTTCAAACTCTTCCAGTTATTAAAGGTTTAAAACAATGTAAAGAATGGCAGAGAACCCTGATGAAATTCATCTGGCAGGGGAAAAGACCAAGGATTAAAATGAAAATATTAACTGATAAAAAGGAAAGAGGAGGTTTTGCTCTCCCAGATTTGAGCCTATATTATGAAGCAGTGTGCCTACTTTGGCTAAAAGATTGGATAAAATTGGAGAACAGAGACCTATTGGATTTGGAAGGTTTCAATAATTGGTACGGGTGGCACGCATATCTCTGGTATGAGAAGGTGAAAGTCCACAGGGCTTTCTTAAATCATATTTTCAGGGGGCCAATATATCAGGTCTGGGAAAGAAATAAGAACCTTCTTGAAAGAAAAACACCATGGTGGATCTCACCGGTAGAGGTCTTAACAATAAAAAAAACCAACATGGAAGGGAAGACAGCCACTTACGAAGATTTGGTAAGAAAATCAGAACAAGGGTCTAAACTTAAACCTTATGAGGAAATAAAGGATCAATTCACCGGTTGGTTACAATATCATCAGGTGAATGATATGTTAAAGCAAGATAAAAGAAAAATGGGCTTTGAGGACAAGAAATCAAAATTCAATATAGAAATAATAGAAGGTAAAAACAAAACATTGTCTAAATTATATGACATATTACTGGAATGGCATACAAAAGACGAGGAAGTCAAAGAGGCAGTGATTAAATGGGCAATTGACTTCGACTATAACATCGAGTTTGAAAAGTGGTTGAAACTGTGGAATAGAGATATTAAATTTACGGCCTGTACGAGTTTGAGAGAAAATGTTTGGAAAATGCTCTATAGATGGTATCTTACACCGGCAAAATTGGCTAAAATCTATAGATCAGAAAATAAGACATGCTGGAAATGTGGTGAAGTGGAGGGAGACCTCTACCATATGTGGTGGCAATGCAACAAGGGGAAGGTTTTTTGGGAAGCAATATATAATGAACTTAAAAAAGTTTTTAAATACACTTTTCCCAAAAGACCTGAGGCCTTTTTGCTGGGAATTATGGGTAAGGAAATAAAAAATGAAGATAAAAAAATATTTCTCTATGCCACCACAGCCACAAGAATTATGCTGGCACAAAACTGGAAAACAGAAACTATACCTAACGTAAGTGACTGGCAGGTCAAAATGATTAACTATGCCGAGCTAGATAGATTAACAGGCAGAATACGAGACCAAGACGACCAGAAATTTCAAAAAAATTGGAGTAAATTTTGGAAATATATTGGAACGGATATATAGGAGGAACTGGCGGTATTAGAAAAACTTTATCAGCTAATAATTATTGTCAGGGGTTCAGGAGCAGAGGCGAGGGCAAGGGAGGAAACAGAGAGCGAGGGGGAGGAGGCAGAAGAAAGGATGAGTGACGACGACGACCCGAGATCTCCGAGTCTGTCCAGTGAATCAGAAGATTCACAAAGAGGAGCACCAGTGGCAAGGGCAAGGGGGGAGACTAGGGGGACACCCCAGGAAGAAAGAGCCAGAGGCTCTTTCAAAAACTGTTTTTGTTTTCTGGTATTAACTGAGATATTTATTGGCTTTAATCTGGGATAGATTTTGTTCTGGCTCAATCATGGAATCCACTCCATCTCCAATCACAACTTATATTATGATCCAACAGGGATCCTTACTGAGAGAGTCCATGATCCCAAGATTCTCCTCCTTGACCTCTTTATGCAAAGCTCTCTGGTCCGGATTCAGCAACGTCCACCCCTTGTCTGTGAAACAAACAGCAACATCTTCACCTGAACACTCCCCATCAGAAGGTATCTCAATCTGGTTGGTCAAAATTTAAATTGACAGATGGCAATATATACAACTTAGAAGTATATTCAACTCAGATCAAAAGAAAGGATTTGTGAAAGAAGATTTGAAATTTAAAGTCACAGTGATACAGAATAACAAGAAATTGTTATCCAAAACCTATAGTCTTTTATTGCACTGGGAATTGATGGAGGAGGAAATGAAAGAAACGATGATTAGATGGTCTCAGGATCTCAGACATACTATCTATCTAGAGCAATGGGAGAAACTCTGGCGAGAGGCTATACGATTTACTGCCTCATATACAATTAAAGAACATTTTGTAAAGATGTTCTATAGGTAGCATTTAACGCCAGTTAAGCTGGCAAAGATATACAAATTGAAATCCAACCTCTGTTGGAGATGTGGTGGAAAAATAGGAACAACAATACAGATGTGGTGGAGGTGTGAGGAAATTAAGAAATTTGGGATAGTAGTGCACGAAGAACTAAAGAAGATGTTGAAAATATCAATAACAAAGAGAACCAGAGACATATCTCCTTGGATTGAGAGATGAAGAGATACCACGGGGGGGGGGGGATTTTTCTATATGCAAGTACTGTGAGGAGAATCAGAACGTACAGGGTTAAACAGTTCTGTGTGACGTCTCACATTCTGAGGTGTGGTTTTGTTCACATACGGGAATCTTTCTTTGCGTGTGAATTACTTTCGTTTTTAGCTGTCAAGCCGAGGACATGTCCGCTCGATCTCTGTGTTGATTTATGATGTTTTTCTGTACAATGATTAAAGACTTCTTAGATGAGCAAGAAGCCTGCGTACAGCCTTGGATTTATCACCCACCCAAGGCACGACTGCTGCTGCGAAACTCGGCTTGGAGCCAGGAAGACAGCTTAAGGCTCACAGTTGGCACGGAGAGTTGGCACAGGAAAGTGTGGCGGACGCCATTACATTCCACAAGTACAGCTGCTAGAATAGTGATTGCTGCTCGGTGGAAGTCACAAACTATACCCACAAAGGAGGAATGGATTTGTAAACTAAATGAATATTTAATTCTGGCAAAATTAACTGAAATTAGAAGAAATCAGTCGAATCAAAAATTTAAAAAGGAGTGGAAATGTTTTGATGAATATATGGCAAAATATTGCTCAAGAAAAGATACGCTAATATGCCTAGATAAAATGTGAAGTACTGGATGGAAGAAAAATTAGTAAGGAAAGATAATAAGAATATGAAGATGATTTGAGAAGGTTGTAGAATGCAAAGATTATTGTAAATTGTATAATGTGGAGGAAATACAGTGGGGGCGGAGGGAAGTGGGAGGAGGGAGAAAAGGATAATAGGATGGATTGAGGAAATAGAAATGTAAATGTATGGGGGGATGGGAAGGAAATTGTGTTGGCTTTGGTACATCTGTATTGTAAAGTAATATGTGAAAACCAATAAAAATAATAATAATTTAAAAAATTAAAACAGGAAAATATTTAAATTTATACGTAAATCTCTTTCTTCACTTTGAACCCCCCCTCCCATTTTCATGATAAGACCAGCTTTGTGTTGTTTCATTGGTAACAGAAGCGGAAAAATGACTATTACTCACTTAATCTAAGCACAACGGCCACAAGAGCTCCAGTCTAGGCATTTGGCTCTGCGATGTTGAATGTTCTCTGTGCTCTCCTGTTTCCCCTTTTTTTGTTTCAGTTGAAAGCAATTCATGGACCCAGAACTCATACACTGACCACTAATGATGAACTATATGTTATAGATACTCCTGCAAATTTATTCTGCTATGTTTGAGATATACAGACTCAGCCTACATATTTGTATCATCTATTATTCCTATCTTGCTTGTTTTATAAAGTTAATAAAAGTTATACAAAAAGAAGAGAAAAAGGCAACACACGGAGGCCCCATCTGAGTTCACACTGCACAGCAGGATCAGGTTCCTTTAAGGAGTCCAGGGCTGCGCGATGGATCAGTGAGTTGTCAGCTATTGGTAGGGCATTCAGATCACAGAACTGGTTTTAGACATTTTGAGCTGCCAATACATCGCGTTGGCCGGGGAGCTGTAATCTATTCCTAGCTGAAATTGCCTGCAGATGACAAAAGCGTAGGCAGGCAGGCAGGCAGGCAGGCAGGCAGGCAGGTGGGGGAGCCCGAAAAGGTGCTCCCCTTCTCCATCTCCATCCGCCTGCCGGCCTCCCCCCCACCCCCCAGCTGAGCAAGCCCCAATTCCTCTCTGGCTCCATCCCTCCAGGTCCCCATCTCCACTCTCCTGGGACTCACCAGATCTCTCAGAGGTCCCTGGGAGGGAACGCTCAGAGGTTGTGGGGAGGGATGCAGGAGACAGCCGGACCAGGTCAACCGTCCATCTTCCCCCTTCCATCCTTGCTAGGTTTGCAGGATCTGTCTCTTTCACCCTTTCTGAGGAGTCAAGGAGCCAAAACGAGCTGGAGGGTCCTGGGAGAGAGGAAGAAGCAAAGGGAGCCTCAGAGGCCCTGCAGGGATTTTCTGGCTGGAGGGGAAGCCTCCCAATATGTTGGGGGCCCCACCCACAGCAAAATCCCTGCTTTATCTCATTTCTGGCCAGAGAACTTTCCCTCTTCACCCTCCATCCCTCCATGTTCCCATCTCCCCTCCCCTGGAACTCACCAGATCTCTTGGAGGTCCCTGGGAGGGAACGCTCAGAGGTTGAGAGGAGGGATGCAGGAGACAACCTGACCAGGTCAACTGTCCATCTTCCCCCTTCCATCCTCACTAGGGTTGCAGAATCTGTCCCTTTTATCCTTCCTGAGGAGCCAAAACGAGCTGGAGGGTCCTGGGAGAGAGGAAGAAGGAAAGGCAGCCTCAGAGGCCCTGCAGGGATTCTCCTGCCCTAGATATTCTCCTGCCCCTGGAGAAGCACAAATGGGGCGGCCCCTTCCCAAGAGAAGCCCCATTTCTATACCTCTCCAGTGGTATAGAGTTGGATGTGGTCAAAAATGTGATGGCAAGAATAAATATTGACATCCTAGGCATCAGTGAACTAAAATGGACAGGGATGGGCGAATTCAGTTCAGATGACCATCATATCTACTACTGTGGGCAAGAATCCCGTAAAAGAAATGGAGTGGCCCTCATGGCCAAGAAAAGAGTGGCAAAAGCTGTACTGGGATGCAATCTCAAAAATGATAGAATGATCTTGATACGAATCCAAGGCAGACCTACAAGAAATAGAGTACAGATTTCCAAAGAATAGCAAGGAGAGACAAGAGCAATGCAAAGAAATAGAGGAAAACAATAGAATGGGAAAAAGCAGAGATCAGTTCAAGAAAATTGGAGATATGAAAGGAACATTTTGTACAAAGATTGCCATAATAAAGGACCAAAGTGGTAAGGACCTAACAGAAGCAGAAGACATCAAGAAGAGGGGGCAAGAATAAACAGAGGAGGAGGGGGAGGAGGAGGAGGAGAAGATATCCCGCTTTATCACTCCCCTTCAGGAGTCTCAAAGCGGCTCACATTCTCCTTTCCCTTCCTCCCCCACAACAAACACTCTGTGGGGTGAGTGGGGCTGAGAGACTTCACAGAAGTGTGACTGGCCCAAGGTCACCCAGCAGCTGCATGGGGAGGAGCGGAGACGCGAACCCGGTTCCCCAGATTACGAGTCTACCGCTCTTAACCACTACCCCACACTGGCTCTCCAGAGGAATTATACCAGGAAGATGGAGGGCACAAGGAGAAGGGGACGACAGAGGACGAGATGATTGGACAGTGTTCTCGAAGCTACCAGCATGAGTTTGGCCAAACTGCGGGAGGAAATAAAACACCACCTAACAGGGTGGATCCAGTATCACCAAATAAATGAGGTCTTCAAAGCTGACAAGAAAGAGGGTTTTGCAATTTCAGTATTGGATAAAGATTTACTACAAAACAAAACAAAATTAATTTTTAAAATCTATGGAATCTTACTGGAGTGGGAGGACATGGATGAACAGGTAAAGGCGGTAATGATCAAATTGGCTATGGGTTTAGGGAAACCTATTCAAGTAACATCATGGGGGAAATTATGGAAGGAGAGTTGGAATTTTACGGCTTGTGAGGCAATAACAGAAAATTTGATAAAGATTGTCAGGGTTACTTCCAGATCCTAGCTCACAGAGGATCACGCTAGCCAGCGGTTGTTGATTAAAAGTCTTTATTGAGTTACAGTCTCCATTCTCGAGCTGCTGCGTGCAACCCTACGCCTTATGCTTAGGTCGGCGAAGCTCCTTCTGAGTCTCCGCCCCTTGCGCACCAACTTAATATCCTAGCCCTGCTCCACCTTTTCCGCCTGACAGTTCTCCTCTGGGTCCCTCTGCCCCCCTGGGTCTCTCCCTTCCGGGATTCTTCTGACGCTGACCCCCCTGACTCCCCTGTCTCCTTGCGCCGGGCTTTAGGACCTGGCTCTCTTTCCGGGCTGCCTACTGCGCCACCTTCCTGTGCATTTGAACTTGGCGCGCGCGCCCAACCTTCCACTTTCCGTCTAACCGTCACTTCGCTCCCCGATGAAGGTGTGGCCACTCCTGACTCGTGCCCTCCCTCCTGTTGCGAGCTGCCAGCGCTAGCTCCCAGGCGCTCTTCCTCTTCCCTACTCTCTGGCGGTGACGTAGGTCCCGATCTCCAACTGCTCCCCTCTGAGTCCCCTCTGGCTCTTTCTTCCTGGGGTGTCCCCCTAGTCTCCCCCCTTGCCCTTGCCACTGGTGCTCCTCTTTGTGAATCTTCTGATTCACTGGACAGACTCGGAGATCTCGGGTCGTCGTCGTCACTCATCCTTTCTTCTGCCTCCTCCCCCTCGCTCTCTGTTTCCTCCCTTGCCCTCGCCTCTGCTCCTGAACCCCTGACAAAGATGTTTTAAATAAGGAAATATTTCTTTACGCCACAGTGGCAGTGAGAACATTTATTGCCAATTAATTGCCAAAAATTGGAAAAAAAGAAATAATTCTGACCAAAAAAAAGCTCTCTTTGGAGGAGGGTCCCTGGCACTCGGGGAGAGACCATAAATGTTGTAACTACTCCGGGTCAACGCTAGCTTTCCCCTTAATTCCTCATGAAGTTTCCTAATACCAGTTATACCATATGCCTTATACCATTTCCTAAAATTCTATGATTATCCCCGCTGTGTTTTATTTAATGGAAATTGAGACGGGTTTCCTAGGTGAAGCTTTTTCCACATTCTAAACAGTCCCTTGCAGGAAATATTTCATGGAAAATTAGATTCACCAAAAGAACGAAGCCAGACAAATGTAGAAAGGGAAAAAGAAAGTTAGACAGGATGTACCTCCACGTCCCTGAGATCTCTGAAGCCTACATGGAAGAAGGCCTGGGCAGCTCAGAGCAGCCTCATCCTGGTTGGAAAAGGCAGGACTGGTGGAAGAATATTCCCAGACAGAACAGGAGATGCATCTCCTATGGAGAGTTGTGGGTGTGTTAACATCTCAGGTGCTGCAGGGGGCGCTATGGGGCTCCCTCAAAAGAGAGGAGGTTTGTCCTTCAGAGATCTGTATGGAATTTCAAAACTGATCTCATGATCCAGCAGGGAGCCTTACCAGAGAGGCCGCGATCCCAGGATTCTCCTCCTCGACTTCCTTCTGCAGAGCTCTCTGGTCAGGATCCAGCAAAGCCCAGTCCTCCTCCTCTGTGAAAGGAACAGCTACGTCTTCAAAGCACACTGGACCCTAAGGGGGAAAGGGGGAATAAAGATGATATGATTCTACACGTTGCTCTGTTCTTGTCTGTTGTGTATTTAATTGATGGGTACAGTGGTACCTCGGGTTACAGACGCTTCAGGTTACAGACTCCGCTAACCCAGGCACAGTACCTCGGGTTAAGAACTTTGCTTCAGGATGAGAACAGAAATTGCACGGTGGTGGTAGTGGAGGCCCCATTTTCTAAAGTGGTACCTCAGGTTAAGAACAGTTTCAGGTTAAAGATGGACCTCCAGAATAAATTAAGTTCTTAACCCGAGGTACCACTGTATTAATCTTTGTGTCAGCGGGGGAATTCACGTAATAATATTATTATCTCTATATGGCACTCATCTTCATGGAAATCTTTGCAAGCATTCCCATTTTCCGGATGGAAGGACCTCCTCTCCCTTCATCTGGTGGGGTGGACCCTCCCCCTGCCCTCAAGCCAACTTGAAGGGGCACCAGGAGGGGGTGGGGAGGGGATGGTTGGTTGGTTGGCATCCATCTGTCTTAGGAGTGGGAGTGAGATCTGGGGGAGAGACATGTGCTGTTGCATCTGGGGCACAGGAAGTGGTGCTGGAGATGCAGAGGGGCTTTTCTTCTCCCTGTGCTCCCCCCACGTGGGAATGTTCCCCTCTGGCTGCAGCCTCTGGGCACAAAGGTGACCCCTCTCTCCATCTGAAGGGGGTTTATTTCCTTCTCCCAAAGCCCCCTCCCCCCGAAAGGAAGGCAGCCCCCTCCCTGGCTTGGCAGAGAGGGCAAAGGAGGACCCTCTGCTCCCCGACTTGGGGCTCTCCCCCCACCGCGCATGACCTGAGCAGGGACCCCCATGCCCCCTCCCTGCCCCCCCCCCTTATCTCCTGGGGGGGGGAGAAGAGGCGAAGGGCTGCCTAGTGGCGGGAGGTGCCTTGGGCTCAGAAATGGCTCCCTCCAGACACCCCCCCCAAGAAACACCCCCTCCCCCCCCACCAGGAAAATAGGGAGATGAAGACGTGTCCCAGGCCAGGGATGAAACGCCCTCGCCATCTTGGGGGGGAGGCCGAAAGGAGCTTCCAGGAGAGCCACCTGCAAAGGACCCCTGGAAGGGCTTGGGGCCCAGGAGGGATCCCTTCAGACCCATGGACCAGAGAGGGGTCCTGGGGAGGAGTCCGCCCCTGAAGGCCCCCCGGGAAAGGGCCGCCTGGCCGGCCAGGAATCCTTGGCGCCCCAAGGGAGGCGAGGCGGCAGTTGGGGAAAGGCAGTTGGGGAAAGCCGTTGAGGGGAAGCAGCCGCGGGGGGGGGGAGGGGGGGGCCTCCCCCTCTCTCCTCCCTCAGGGACACAGAGAGAGAGAGAGAGAGAGAGAGAGAGAGAGAGGCGCACAAGGGGGGGGCGGAGGAAAGGGGGGCTCTCCTCCCGGAAAGGGGGGGGCAGGGGGGTCTCCTCTCTCTCTCTCTCCCCCTCACAACCCCAGGGCCTTCCTCGAGAAAAGAGATGAGCCCCCCCCCCCGCCTGTCTTCCCAGGCGGAGGTTTGGACAGACACCCAAGGAAGGGGGGGGGGGCCCTTCGGAGAATGGCTGGTCTGGACCACCTGAGTTGGGGAGGAGAATCCCTCAGAGGCTCCTTTCCTCCTCGCTGGTGTTACAACTCAGTGTGAGAAGGCGATGGGGAGCCTGGAAAGAGGGAGAGATTGACCGTTGAGAGGGGACTTGAGAGAACGTGACTGAAATCACGGGGGGGGGGCCCCACATATTTCAAGTTAAATGTTCCAAATATGACGCCTGCATGTGTCCTTTCCACTTGACAGCCCTCGCCTGCCCCCCCCCCCACCTGGGCCAAGACCTCTCTTCCTCAGTTCCACAGGAGAAGTGGCTCTCCCTCCAGATCCCTGCAGGCCTCAGGGGGCCACTGGAGCCCAGTGGGGGGGGGGACTCTGGGGAACTGGCCAAGTGAGGGCCGCCCAGAAAGGGCTCCTGGGACCCCCAGGGGCCAGAGGGGGGGTCTCCAGCCTGGCCTCTCCCCTCTTTCTGCAGGTGGAGCCCTTCTCCTAGCGCTGACTGGGAGAGGAATTTGGAGGTCTTCGATATATCCTAGAATCACAGAGTTGGAAGAGGCCACCAGGGCCATCGAGTCCAACCCCCTGCCAAGCAGGAAACACCATCAGAGCACTCCTGGCATGTGGTTGTCAAGCCTCTGCTTAAAGACCTCCAAAGGAGGAGACTCCACCACACTCCTGGGCAGCAAATTCCACTCTCGAACAGCTCTTACTGTCAGGAAGTTCTTCCTCATGTTTAGGTGTGATACGGACCGAGGGGGGGTGCCTATTCCCCCCTTCTTCTCGACTGTCCGAGGCGATGACCTCAAGGGTGCCATCGCACACCCACCCTAAAACCCCCTTCACCGTTGCACAAGCACCACACTTTTCCCAGACCTTTTCCCGAGCGAAATAAGCTCGAATATATATATATTCCCTATCCTTTCCTATGCCTATCTGCGCTCCATACTTAGAATGAGTAGACCGAGTGTTTCCCTTCTCCGCTTATTCCTATGGCCGCGCTTTGGCCAATCACAGCCATGCATTCGTCCTGCAGGAGCTAGCTCAGGGAGCTCTTGCACGCCTCATTTAACCTCCTGACGAGCTGCTGACGGCCCCCCCACGGCGAGAACAATAGAACCGAAACTCCCGACCTCGTAAAACTGTCAAACCCTTGTTACAATGTATCCATTTCTACAAGAATGGATACATTCTGCTTCCGCTTTTGATCTAGGCTACGGAACAGGTTGAAAGTTATCAGAACCTTTCAAAATTCATATAAAATCAACCACAGCTCCAATTTTCTCGCTCTTGGTGTCATTTGACTCAGTTTCCCCAGGACTCCATGATGCTGCCCGACTCCATAATCCCCGAGACGGCAAGTCACGTACACAGGAACTCTCTAATCCCGTCAGATCGTTCTGCCCAGCCCTTCCTCCAGGCAATACCAGGTGGCAGACGGTGCATATCAGTAACCCATTGTCCCACCGCCACCGGTACTCATGAAATGTATATTTGTATATGACCCTCGCTCTGCATATTCCACCCCTCCCTTCTCTCAAATGTAGATTAGTGTAACCCCACCTTTCTCTGAGATATTCATGACGTGTGTAATGTATTCCTGATGTAATCCATAAGACCCAACCTTCCCATAATGTATTCATGACGTTTCGCGCACTGTGTTGTGGGACTTGGAGGGAACTTTTAAAAGTTTGTGTCGCCCCATTCTCGGGGTTCAATGCCATTTTGAACCTGTTGCGCAATAAACTCGGATCTTTGTACTTTGCTCCTGTGTCCGGCTGAGTTTCTTTTTCCTCCGCAAGGACCCGCGGACCTAGTCCGACGAGCCGGGTGGCTGTGCAACTACGCACCCGGAATTTTTCCGTAACAGGTGGAATCTTCTTTCTTGTAGTTTGGATCCATTGCTCCGTGTCCGCTTCTCCGGAGCAGCAGAAAACAACCTTTCTCCCTCCTCTATGTGACATCCTTTTATATATTTGAACATGGCTATCATCTCACCCCTGAACCTCCTCTTCTCCAGGCTAAACATACCTGCAGCAGTTTTCTCTCCAAAATAAAAGCGAGCAAGTTTAAGCAGCCTTGTTCCAAGATGTGACTGGGGTGGGATGGCCAGAGTGCCAGCTCCTACTCCCAGAGAGGAGGGTTCAATTCCCCACTCAGCCAGGAAGCACCTTAGTCGGCGTTTGCAGCCTCCCTCGCAGGGTTGTTGTGAGGAAGAAATGGGGAGGAGGAGAACCATGTACACCACCGTGTGTGTGTGTGTGTGTTACATTTATATACCACCTTTACTCCCAAGCAGCTCCTTGGAAGAAAAGGGTGGTATAGAAATGTAATAAGAAGAATAAATTGTATGTAGCTTGGCTGCCAGGCCTGCTGGCTTTGCTAGCTGTGCCTGTGAGGGAGAGGCAGCGTGGAAGCAGCATCTGGCATAAAGTGTCATGAGCTTCCTGCTTCTTCCAGTCCAAGATGGCTGGAATAGTGGGGAAGGAGGAGGACTGCATCACAGAGCAGGGAGGACATAGGTGGAGATGGCCTTGTGGTTCTTCCATCCTCCACCTCATCTAGCAGGGGGCAAAAATGGGCACAGGAGTGAATGTGAATTTTGCTTTGGTTCATGAGGCTGGTTTCTACACACAAACTGTGGCATTCCGCTCTATCCTCCAGCCAGACAAGCAAGAACCATTATCAGAGTTCAAGACCACATTCCAGCAAGTCAGAAACATTTGAGGAGAGGTTGCAAAGTAGGGCTAGTGAGAGGGGTGGAGATTCTGGGGGCAGGGGGGCCTGGAGAGAGTCCCAGGGGCGAAACAGAATAGACCTGGGGGGTCACATGTGGCCCATAGGCCTCTGCTCTCTAGCCCCCAGTGACCACGGCTGCAATCTCCCATCTTGATCCCGAGCAGCCCCATGGATGCAAGATGTGTGCAGAGTACCTTTGGAGAACAGGCGGGAGACTGAATGCTCTGCTCCTCCTTTTTCAGATACCAAAGCCAAGTGTTACCAGGGCGCTGGAGAGGGCTACATGGGGACATGGAACACAACTGTGAGTGGAGCCAAGTGCTTGAACTGAAAGCTCGATTCCTTGAGGAATAAGCGGTACAATGCGTACCGGGCAGATGCCGCTAGGTTGGGCCTTGGAAACCACAACTATTGCAGGTGAGAAAGTGAGTTTAGGAGGGGCCTCTTCCTCTTCTTGCCCCCCAATACCATGGGACATTATTGCAGTCAAACCAATAATTCATGTTTTACCAGATTGGCACATGAAGGGGCTCATAGAGCTTTCTTGTCAAATTTGCTAGAGAGAACTCTGTGAGATCACTTCCTTTGTCTGCTTTGGCAGGAAGCTGTAGCCCTACATCCTTCCAGCCTGGGCAGCCTCCTCTTTCTTCGTCATGCTTCCAAGCTGACCACATGTCCATGTCTGAGGTCTGCAGCTCAGACACAATTTTGAACTTACCTTTTGTACTTTGGTAACTTAGATAGTACAATCGTACTTTGGTTTTGGAACAGCTTAGTTCCTGAACATTTTGGCTCCTGAATGCTGCAAACCCAGAAGTGAGTGTTTCAGTTTGCAAACTATTTTTGGAAGTTGAACGTCCAACAGGGCTTCTGCGGCTTCCGATTGGCTGCAGGAGCTTCCTGCAGCCAATCAGAAGCCACGCCTTAGTTTCTGAACGTTTTGGAAGTCAAATGGACTTCCAGAATGGATTCCTTTCGACTTCCAAGGTACGACTGTAGTTATAAACATGCTTTTATTTGGTGCTGCAATTGCTACTTCAACCTAGATTGTGTAAGTAAATACTACTTTTACTTCTTTACAAAACAGTGTTGTGATTGTTGTTTTTAAGGGGTAGACAATGGGTAATACCAGGAAAATCCAGTCTGCCTTTAGAGCATCCTGGATTATTGTTTGTAAAAGCTTAAATCAAACTTTTCTTAGCTTCAAAGTTTAAGCTGCAAAGGATGGTACTCTGTTAATCTCACAAATGTGAGCAAGGAAGAATAATAACTAAACCATGTATCCTCTCCTAGTGCCGAAATCCATTCCCACAAATACATCCTTGTAGGCAAAATCTACTCTGAGCGGGAGAAATATTGACATTGTCAAATAAGGATGCTGCAGAGCTGGAAAAGGTTCAGAAAAGGGCGACCAAAATGGTTGAGAGCATCTCCACTGTGAGGAAAGGTTACAACATTTTAGTTTAGTGTAAGTGAGACTTTGGGAAGACACACAAGGTGGAGGTGTATAATATCATTTCATCATAATTTCATGAAACTGTGTGCGCTTTGTGGAGAAAGGGAATAAATAGGAAGACATCTAGGCCATATAGTGAAGCTGAAGATTGGAAGATTCAGGGCTGACAACAGGAAGGACGTCTTTGGAGAAGAGAAGAGTTTTGGATTTGATATCCCGCCTTATCACTCCCCTTCAGGAGTCTCAAAGCGGCTCACATTCTCCTTTCCCTTCCTCCCCCACAACAAACACTCTGTGGGGTGAGTGGGGCTGAGAGACTTCAAAGAAGTGTGACTGGCCCAAGGTCACCCAGCAGCTGCATGTGGAGGAGCGGAGACGCGAACCCGGTTCCCCAGATTACGAGACTACCGCTCTTAACCACTACACCACACAAGTCTTCCCTCAGGGCTTAGAATTAAACTATGGAGCTCCTTCCCCCAAGGCGTAGTGTCAACCACCAACTTGGGTTGAGAAGACCAATTTCCACGAGCCTAAGAGGAGCCTGTGGGAGCCGGTGGAGGCAAAGCAGAGTCAAAATGGCCAGCAGCCATCAAGAGCCCCTCTCCGCTGCTGCCTCCTCCTCCTCCTCCTCCTCCTCCTCCATGAATTGGTCCAGTTCTCTTTTAAAGACATTCCGGTTGGTGGTTACCACTGCCCCTGTGGGCGTGAGTTCCAGAGCTGAATTCTGCACTTCAGGAAGAATTATTTTTTAAAAAAATCTATCCTGAATCTTCCAACATTCAGCTTCATTGGGTGTGATATGAGAGAGGGAAGAAAACGTCTCCAACCACTTTCTTCATGCCTTGCATAATTTCATAAAATTTCATTGTGTCACCTCACACTTGCCTTTTCTCTAAATTAAAAAGTCCCCAATGCAACAGCCTTTCTTCATAGGAGAGTCACTCCATCCCTTAATTAATTTAGCAGCCCTTTTCTTGACCTTTTCCTGGGGGATAAGGCTGTCAGTGGCTACTGGCCTTGACGGAGGTGATGCTTCCCTGGGGGGGGGGGGGAGGCAGTCGGCTTCTGAATAGCAAGTGGGGGGCGGGACAGGGCAAGTGCTGTTGCACCCAGGAAAGGCTGCTTCCAAGCCTTTCACTGACTTCTAGTTGGCTGCTGTGAGAACCGAGTGTCTGTCTAGATGTTTCTTCGTATGATCTAGCAAGACTCTTCCTACATTCTTGAAATTATCAGTGTATTATTTTGAGTATAAATGTTGGCCTCCCCCCCCCATTTTTTCCCTTATTTTTGAGGTTGCAGCTGAGTTTGCAGCTGTCCCCAGTGGTGCAGTGGGCCAGTGCATCTGGCTATCAACCAGAAGGTTGGTGGTTGGACTAGATGACCCCTGGAGTCCCTTCCAGCTCTACAATTCCACACTGCTATGATAAATGTCTTAATGGTACAAAATGCCCAGTGTTTGCCTTTCCTTTCCTCTAGAAACCCTGATTCCGACATCATGCCCTGGTGCTTTGTCTACAAAGGAAACAAGTACAGCTTTGAGTTCTGCAGCCTCCCTCCCTGCGCCAACAGTAGGTTCAAGGCTCCTCTGCAGTGGGGCAGAGCCAGATGGGGCGGTGAAAATGTTGTGCTATGAGCATTGGAGCCGAAGGGAAGAAGGCTTTTAGCAGTTTCTCTCCACATCACGGCCCTGATCCAAATTAACTTGTGTGAATTCCACACCCACACACTTGTATTTTGGTCTGCTCCTTTTCAATAGAAATATGCACCAGACTCCGAGAATCTTGCGTGGAATCTGGAGCTCTAGTTCCACCACAATCATTCCCTATTTGTGCAGCATGTTTAGTTTTGCAGAAACAAAGAATTGGCTTCATCTATGGTTATTGCCATGCTTGCGGGAAAATGGAGTAGAAAACTTGTGTTAGTTGGCCTCAGTGACCAAACTCGCTCATTACGGTAGAAAAAGGAGACAATGAGAAGATGCAATATATACTAAAAGAGACTTGATTATGAATTAAATAAAAATGGGAGGGTGCTGGCTTCAAATAATCATTTTGCAATGTTCTGATGGCATTCAACTTAAACATTTTCTTAATGTTGCATTTTGGATATTGATACCTTCATGCTTGCAGGAAAAATGTATTATCTTGTTTATTACAAATTATTTAATAGGGCTCGTATTCATAAGGTATGTGTAAGCTTTGTTCTAAGACATGTACAGTAACTTTCAGCTTTTTATTAGGCCAGTCACACTTCTCTGTAGTCTCTCAGCCTCACTCACCTCACAGAGTGTTTGTTGTGGGGGAGGAAGGGAAAGGAGAATGTTAGCCGCTTTGAGACTCCTTCAGGTAGTGATAAAGCGGGATATTAAATCCAAACTCTTCTCCTCCTCCTCCTCCTCCTCCTCCTCCTTCTTCTTTTTCTTCTTGTCTGTGTTGGTTTTCTAGTTAAATAAAAATCATTTAAAACTTTTCTAGTTAAATAAAATATGTAAAATTTAATTTAAGAACCAGCCCCATCCCTTGTAACATCTATGGCGCTGTACAGATGAAAAGTGGATCCCTGCCCCAAGGTTCATACATTTAAGGCACACACCCCCCAACTTGGAAACTGTGGGTCATCAGGGGTGCTGGGAATTGTAGCTCTGTGAGAGGTAAACTATAGCTCCTATGATTCTTGGGGGGGGGGGATGTGCTTTTAATGTAGGCTTCACAATTGAAAATCTGCAGTGAGAAAAAAACCTCAAACTATATGCCCCATGAATGTGGTTCGGGCCTGATGCAAACCTGCCTTTTTTGTCACAGAAAGTCACACTTGCATTTCTGGAAGAGGCAACAACTATCGAGGTCCCCACAACCGCACGGAATGGGGTGCTGCTTGCTTGAGGTGGGATTCCCAGTTCCTTACTGGGCTGGTCTTCAATTCCCATCGGGAGGATGCAGAGCAGCTCGGTCTCACCAGCCACAACTTCTGCAGGTAAGCCGACCCTCACCTTTTCTCCTTGCAGTTTTTTGTCCAAAAAGAAAAACTAAATGCAAAACATGGCTTATTGATAAGATATGTGTTTGGCTTTTCCAAAAAGGCTCTGGACCACTCTGCCTTATCTAGTGTAAGAACAATAACCTGCTGATTGGCTCTGCCCTGTGTGCTGCTTTTATTGAATTCATAGAAATAATTCTGCAATTAGATGAGGCTGTGTTTTTTGGGTCATCCAATCCATTTGTGCCATTTCATTCATGTTTGCTACAAATGCCTATGTGGTTGTTGATAAAATATTGGTGAAAACCCGAATTTGGATGTGGTCATGTGTAGGATTGCATTCAGGGTCTTGGCGTGTGTTCCACTGGTGTATGCATATATGATCTTGCACACTGGTAAAAAACCACACACCACACACAATGGATCTCGATGCAGTTATCTAGAAACTCAGGAAGTGGACTTGTACATTCCCTGCACCCACCACAATATGGCACTGACTGGCATTGGCACTGACTGGAGATGGAACGTGGGTCCCTTGGCATCCCACCATTGGCCAGGCTGGTGGGAAACATCTGGAGGGCATGTTTAGCAGCCACTTTCCAACTTTCACTGAGAGTCCCCTTCTCTCTGGGATCCTTTTAACTGAACATTTCAGGGATTGAACCTGGGACCTGTGGTCCATCCCTGAATGTACCTTGACTTGTCCCAAGGCAACCTTGACGCATTGTGGCAATGCATTGGTAGTGTGTTACCAGGGCACATCTGTGCACCGGGAACACATTGCAGGGAAGGGAAGAAGTGCAAAAGAACGGAAAGCTGTTGCAAAACATGCCTGCCTAGTGCTCTGTCCAACTTGAAAACAGTAAAAACAAGGGAGAGTTTCAATAGCATTGCTTTCCAGTGCAGAAACTATTCAGATCTTTTAGAATAAAATTGGGATGAGGACAATTTCTCTAAGCGCCCCCTTCCCAAGGACTCTGAGTGAGGCTTTGAATCACAGCTGAGGCCAGAGGCCACTTCACACAGTGTCTGTGAAAGCCGACCAGGAGGAGGAGATGATGCTGGATTTAATGGCTTTTGACTATCCCCAAGTGTTTCCAGGCCTGCCTGTGACTTTATAGTATAGGATGGATTGATGGATGGACACAGGAAGTCACGGCTGATGCAGAGCTTTCTGTGGCGTGGACCAGTTTCAAATTCATGTTGTGTTAAGCTGGGTGGGGAACCTTTGGCCCTCCGGTTGTTGCTGAACTCCAACTCCCATGCACCCACAAAAAGGGCCAAGGATGTTGGGAACTATCATTCAGCACCGTCTGGAGGGCCGCTTGAGTCATGGCTTTCCCCCAAATAATTCTGGGAAATATGGTTTGTTAAGGGTGCTCAGAGTTGTTAGGAGACTCATATTTGCCTCCCAGAGCTACAATTCCCAGAGTGGTTTAACTTATTGACAGTAAGAGCTGTTTGACAGTGGAATTTGCTGCCAAGGAGTGTGGTGGAGTCTCCTACTTTGGAGGTCTTTAAGCAGAGGCTTGACAACCATATGTCAGGAGTGCTCTGATGGTGTTTCCTGCTTGGCAGGGGGTTGGACTCGATGGCCCTTGTGGTCTATTCCAACTCTATGATTCTATGATATTCATCCCTCTTCACAGGGAACTCTGGGAATTCTAGCTCTCGGATCAGGAACAGGAGTCTCCTACTAACCTTCAGGCTACTTAACAAACTGCAGCTCCCAGAATTCTTTGCAGGAAGCCCTCTAAAGTGGCATCATAGTGTTTTAAATGTATGGTGAGAATGTGGCGCCTTGACCAATCTGCATTGAATGGGGCTGATGGCCAAAACGTCAGGAGTGTTGGGAAAAAGCTGTTCTAAGTACATGCAAAAAACAAAGGTTATCAAGCAGCCCTCCGTAAACTCCAGAACATCATCCTCAGGGGACATACAAACCTGGGTAGCCCACACTGCTGCTCTTTGCAGGGGCAGAGAGGGGGGAGCATTTGATCTCTGAAGTAATCCTGTTCCACTTTTGTGTTGCAGGAATCCTGATAATAGCACCCAGCCTTGGTGCCACGTGCTCAGGGGTGGCAAGAGGAAATGGGAATACTGCAATGTGCCAGCTTGCTGTAAGTGCCTGCCTTATCCGTGGGGCAAAATGCCAGCAAACTGCATTTCAGTTGCTGGCTCCAATGGTGATCTGATGTACCTTTACTGTTGTTTTCATTGCTTTGTATTTTATAATAATGTTTCTAAATGTTGTGAGCCACCTTGGCTCTAGCTCTGGGAGGAAAGGTGGGATAAATACTACTGCTGTCTATTGTCTTCTGAGCACCAACCAAAGACCTTCCTCTTCCAACTTTTAAGCAGAGATCTTTCTGTGTCTGCATCTGTAGTGGAATTGTTTTGAAGATGCTTTTATCATTGAACTGTTTGCCACCCGGGTTCCTTTGAGAGGACGGATGGGATAGCAATGTGCTAAATAAATGAAGAGGCCCTGGGAGAGCATTTTGCCCCAAGCGGAGAGTTAACGTTGTATCTGAGTCTGGGGCACATTTTCCTTGTTTTCCTGGCCACGTGTGGAACGAGAAAGTACCGCCAGTCTCAGTTTCGGATCAAAGGAGGCCTCTACTCGTACATCCAGTCCCACCCGTGGCAGGCGGCCATCTTTGTCAGGGTACAAGGAGTGGAGGCCTACCTCTGTGGTGGGGTCCTGATCCATTCCTGTTGGGTCCTCTCAGCTGCCCACTGCTTTGTGGAAAGGTAAGAGTCCGGCGCCTGATTTGCCATCTCTTCTGCACTTGCTGCCCCCTCAGGAAGTCTCTTGAAGTCAGAGGCAATTTGTGGTTCTGGAGATGAAGAGCCAAGTGGGAGTTAGCAACATTTGTGCATTTAGCAATTGTTCCGTTCGTGCAGGTTTTTCTTGGAGTAATAGCAGGTGGGATTCTGCTGTGGGGAGGGTTTGCTGCTGCAGTCCGGATCTCCCCCGCTCCTCTTCCTGCTATTTGTATTGGGAGGCAAGTCCCAATTCTCCATCTACCTCAATACACCCCCCCCCCCGGACAGGAAACATCCCTTCAAGGTCTGGGGCAGGGTTTTTTCTTATTCCCCCCAAGACACAAAATGTTTGCTTTGTTGTTCTATGAAAGTAATCCATCCAGCAACTTTGCAAGGCAGCCAGTTTTCTCCCCCTGTAAGGGATGTTGTGAAGAAAGACAGTCAGTCCTTAACTAACGCACCAAGAAATGTAGCCTTTCTAGCCCTTTAAACCATGGATAGGAATCGTTGCACCCAAGCAGGGACGAAAAGAGTCAAACGACACCAAGGGGTTAAATCCAGAGAAAGAGCTTTTATTCTGCCATGGGGGGGGGGGCAGAGGAGCAAGTGTGATAGAGTCACAAAACAAGCAGGATTTCACAGCCATTTGCACAGAGTATATATTCCTCTTCCAGTTCCCTCCCCTTTCTCCTCCTTCTGAAAAGTTCTGCCCCATGTCTCCTGAGCATGAACAGAAAGTTCCTGTCTTGGGACTCTTTTTGGACTCTTCCCAGAAAGGGGGTGAGAAACCAAAGGGGGTTTCAGAGTGTTCAGATATGTTTCATTCTCTTGTCCTGGCATAGTTCCCGGAAAGAAAGTTGCAATTTGGTTTTTAACAAGGCCACTGGCCTTAGAAACAAACAGGCTCTGAGAAACAATGGACTCTGTTCTCTACCTTCGTTAGAGTCTTTTTGTTACAGCAAGAGGAATATGCTTAGCTAACGCTTTTAGCCTTATTTGAAAAGTGCTTGAGGCGAGGCTTTGAGGCCTGGCTGGGGAGGGGGAATTCATAAACAGTTTGGGGGTTTTAGGGTAACCTTAACTGACTGTCTTTCTTCAGTTGCACATGGTTGAGCTGAAGCTTGAGCGAGGCCCAGAGCAGGGTCTTGTCGCCTGGGCAGCCCAGGACCTCCGTCCACACTGCCCAGGCTTGTGCCCCAGGGAAGTCACTCCAGTGCTGCTATAGCAGCAGGTGGACTTCACCCCCAGAGGTGAACTCCATTGTCTCAAGACTGAAGGACGCTAACTTCCAATGTTCCAGCTCTCGTGTGCCATTTTTCAGCAGTTCATTTTTTGAACCTGCTGCTCCATAAGCCTGGGATATTTCTCCACCTTTGAGCCAAACAGCTACTTATTGAAAGTGCATTTTCTCTCTCTGTCTGTCCTGCTGTTTTTTCATGATCTTCCTTTCTCCCCTCTGCATTCCCTTTCTCTTACATACCATAGTTTATTAGATTGCAAGCCTGGGAGTCAGAATGTGCCCCTCTTTGATTTCTGCGTGGTGCCCAGCAGGATGCTGAGGACAGCACAAACAGCAAATGTTGGCGAAAGGTCAACTGCAGGAATCAAATAGTCCTCATATATAGAAATGACAGAAATAGAAGATAAAAGAAAAACAAGCAAAATGGTTCAGGGCAGTTAAAGGTGAAGAAAAGAAACAGAAATCATGCAGGATTATAATACTTCAGAATTTTGGGCAGCTATCCCTGAAGCCTTTGGAGCGCAGCTGGAGTTGCTTTCGCTGAAGCCAAGGAGAGTCCAGATAAGCTGTTTAAGTTTCAAAGAAACTCAAAAAACAGGGCTGAAAAGCTCCTGACTGCTGATGTTAAAGACTGGTACAGGGAGTTTCCAATCACAGGTTTTTATACTGTAAGGCAAAAGAATTTTTAAAGGGACAGACCATCTAGTTCAAACAAAGGGGGGATTGCTAAGATTTGTAAAGAATAACCAGAATAATATTAAATAGAGTTGTAAGAAATTATTACAAGAAGGAACAAAAGTCGATATAAGAATTGAGACCTGACGGAATTAAGGAACCAAATATAAAAATAAAATACGTTTATTTCTCAAAATATCTGCATTTATCTCAGGAGTTTGAGGTTTATAAATGATCAACCATCTGAAATCCACTGCCTTACGTTTAGCTTCTAAGAAGTGAGATGTAAGAGGTGCTTCCGTAACGTAACGTTCTGTAAAGGTAATGTTTCTGTGCCATTTCTCAGTTCCGCGACTGTCTCCCCCCCCCCCATCAGCCTCACCTGTGGAGCTCCTCTTCGGACGGGGAGTACTTGGCGGTGACGTCAGCCAGGTCTCCGAAAATCTGGTTGCCGTAGACGGTCAGCGAGGAGAGGAGGGCCAGCTCCTGCCAGGTGGAGCCCAGGAGACAGGTGTAGTCCTTGATGGACAGCTCGCCAAAGAAGGGCAACTTCTTGACCCAGGCGATCTGGCGGAAAAGGAGCTCATCGGCCAGGCGGCAGAGCAGCGCAAAGAGCTCCGACTGGGTCACTTTGTACCTGCGGGAGGGAGAGCGGTTAGGGGCCCAAAGCGAGTGTCGGTTATGGGCCCACCGGCCGACGTTGCATTCGCACCGTTTAATACCACCCCTCCGTGGGTTTCTTTTTCACGGGTCTGCTTTGCATTTTTTAAAGGACGCGGGTGGTGCTGTGGGTTAAATCACTGAGCCTAGGGTGGTCGGTTCGAATCCCCGTCAAGGGGCAAGCGCCCGTCACTCAGTCCCTGCTCCTGCCAACCTAGCAGATTGAAAGCACATCAAAAGTGCAAGTGGATCAATAGGTCCCGCTCCGGAGGGAAGGTAAACAGCATTTCCGTGCGCCCCCCCCGTGTGACAAGGCTCCCCACTGTGCTGCTCTGAGGGGGCCAACAGCGGGCAGAAAGGGGGTGCGCCACTCACCCGTCTTCGATGAGCATGGGGGTGCCGAGGGGCCCCATGTCCTCGGCCGAGACCAGCTGGCTGATGAGGAGAGCGGGAGCCTGGGGGTCAAGGCTCCGGGGGGGGGCAGCAGGGCCGAGTGCGCCGGGCAGCTCTGAAGGTGCGGGAGGTATTGGTAGGGGGTGGGCCCCGGGCCCCCCAGGTATGGATCCCTGAGTGCAGCAAATCCGTTCAGCTCAACAGATCTGCTGGAATAGGAAAGGCGGGGGTTAAGAGGCAGGGGTAGGGGGGCGCAGGAAATGGAAGAGGGGGGGTCCAGAGCTTCAACCATTCCATGCCATGATTAATTGTTTGATTGAATCAATATATCAACCGATACCAACGATGGCCAGACTTGGGGATGTTTTGGGACTACAATTCCCATCATCCCTGTCCTGGGAGCAGGCGATGATGGGAGTCAAACGTGGCCTTCCTGCTGTTTGGGGATTACATTGCCCATCTTCCCTGACCACTGCTCCTGGGAGCTAGGGATGATGGGAGTCAAACGTGGCCTTCCGGCTGTTTGGGGACTACATTTCCCATTATCCCTAACCACTGGTCCTACAAGCTATGGATGATGGGAGTCAAATGTGGCCTTCCGGCTGTTTGGGGACTACAATTCCAATCATCCCTGACCACTGCTCCTGGGAGCTAGGAATTATGCAAGTCAAACATGGCCCTCTAGCTGTTTGGGGATTACAATTCCCATCTTCCCTGACCACTGGTCCTACGAGCTAGGGATGATGGGAGTCAAACGTGGCCCTCTAGCTGTTTGGGGACTACAATTCCCATCTTCCCTGACCACTGCTCCTCGGAGCTAGAGATGATGGGAGTCAAACGTGGCCCTCTAGCTGTTTTGGGACTACAATTCCCATCTTCCCTGACCACTGCTCCTGGGAGCTAGGGATAATGGGAGTCAAACGTGGGATTCCGGCTGTTTGGGGACTACAATTCCCATCTTCCCTGACCACTGCTCCTGGGAGTGAGGGATTATGGGAGTCAAACGTGGGATTCCGGCTGTTTGGGGACTACAATTCCCATCTTCCCTGACCACTGCTCCTGTGAGCTAGGGATGATGGGAGTCAAACGTGGCCCTCTAGCTGTTTGAGGACTACAATTCCCATCTTCCCTGACCACTGCTCCTGGGAGCTAGGGATGATGGGGGTCAAACGTGGCCCTCTAGATGTTTGGGGACTACAATTCCCATCTTCCCTGACCACTGCTCCTGGGAGCTAGGGATGATGGGAGTCAAACGTGGCCTTCCTGTTGTTTGGGAACTACAATTCCCATCTTCCCTGACCAGTGGGCCTGGGAGCTAAGGATGATGGGAGTCAAACGTGGCCCTCTAGCTGTTTGGGGACTACAATTCCCACCTTCCCTGACCACTGGTCCTGGGAGCTAGGGATGATGGGAGTCAAACGTGGCCCTCTAGCTGTTTGGGGACTACAATTCCCATCTTCCCTGACCACTGCTCCTGTGAGCTAGGGATGATGGGAGTCAAACGTGGCCCTCTAGCTCTTTGGGGACTACAATTCCCATCTTCCCTGAACACTGCTCCTGGGAGCTTAAGGGTCATGGGAGTCAAACGTGGCCTTCCGGCTGTTTCGGGACTACAATTCCCATCTTCCCTGACCACTGGTCCTGGGAGCTAGGGATGATGGGAGTCAAACGTGGCCCTCTAGCTGTTTGGGGACTACAATTCCCACCTTCCCTGACCACTGGTCCTGGGAGCTAGGGATGATGGGAGTCAAACGTGGCCCTCTAGCTGTTTGGGGACTACAATTCCCATCTTCCCTGACCACTGGTCCTGGGAGCTAGGGATCATGGGAGTCAAACGTGGCACTCTCGCTGTTTGGGGACTACAATTCCCATCTTCCCTGACCACTGCTCCTGGGAGCTTATGAGTGATGGGAGTCAAATGTGGCCCTCTAGCTGTTCGGGGACTACAATTCCCATCATCCCTGACCACTGCTCCTGGGAGCTAGGAATGATTCGAGTCAAACGTGGCCCTCCAGCAGTTTGGGGACTACAATTACCATCATCCCTGACCACTGGTCCTATGAGCTAGGGATGATGGGAGTCAAACGTGGTCCTCCAGCGGTTTGGGGACTACAATTACCATCATCCCTGACCACTGGTCCTATGAGCTAGGGATGATGGGAGTCAAACATGGCCCTCCAGCAATTTGGGGACTACAATTACCATCATCACTGACCACTGGTCCTATGAGCTAGGGATGATGGGAGTCAAACATGGCCCTCCAGCGGTTTGGGGACTACAATTACCATCATCCCTGACCACTGGTCCTATGAGCTAGGGATGATTGGAGTCAAACATGGCCCTCCAGCAGTTTGATGACTACAACTCCCATCTTCCCTGACCACTGGTCCTATGAGCTAGGGATGATGGGAGTCAAACGTGGACTTCCGGCTGTTTGGGGACTATATTTCCCATCATCTCTGACCACTGGTTCTACGAGGAAGGGATGATGGGAATCAAACGTGGCCTTCCGGCTGTTTGGGGACTACAATTCCCACCATCCCTGACCACTGCTCCTGGGAGCTAGGGATGATGGGAGTCAAACGTGGCCTTCCGGCTGTTTGGGGACTACAATTCCCACCATCCCTGACCACTGTTCCTAGGAGCTAGAGATGATGGGAGTCAAACGTGGCCTTCCGGCTGGTTGGGGACTACAATTCCCATCATCCCTGACCACTGCTCCTGGGAGCTAGGGATGATGGGAGTCAAACGTGGCCCTCTAGCTGTTTGGGGACTACAATTCCCATCTTCCCTGACCACTGGTCCTGGGAGCTAGGGATGAATGATGGGAGTCAAACGTGGCCTTCCGGCTGTTTGGGGACTACAATTCCCATCTTCCCTGACCACTGCTCCTGGGAGCTAGGAATGATTCGAGTCAAACGTGGCCCTCCAGCAGTTTGGGGACTACAATTACCATCATCCCTGACCACTGGTACTATGAGCTAGGGATGATGGGAGTCAAACGTGTCCCTCCAGCGGTTTGGGGACTACAATTCCCATCATCCCTGACCGCTGCTCCTGGGAGCTAGGGATGATGGGAGTCAAACATGGCCCTCCAGTAGTTTGGGGACTACAATTCCCATCTTCCCTGACCACTGGTCCTATGAGCTAGGGATGATGGGAGTCAAAAATGGCCCTCCAGCAGTTTGGGGACTACAATTACCATCATCCCTGACCACTGGTCCTATGAGCTAAGGATGATGGGAGTCAAACATGGCCCTCCAGCTGTTTGGGGACTACAATTACCATCATCCCTGACCACTGGTCCTGGGAGCTAGGGATGATGGGAGTCAAACATGGCCCTCCAGAAGTTTGGGGACTACAACTCCCATCTTCACTGGTCCTGGGAGCTACGGATGAGGGGAGTCAAACATGGCCTTCCTGCTGTTTCGGTATTACAATTCCCATCTGCCCTGACCACTGCTCCTGGGAGCTAGGGATGATGGGAGTCAAACGTGGACTTCCGGCTGTTTGGGGCCTACAATTCCCATCTTCCCTGACCGCTGGTCCTGGAAGTTAGGGATGATGGGAGTCAAACGTGGCCCTCTAGCTGTTTGGGTACTAAAATTCCCATCATTCCTGACCACTGCTCCTGGGAGCTGGGGATGATGGGTGTCAAACATGGCCCTCTAGATGTTTGGGGACTACAATTCCCATCTTCCCTGACCACTGCTCCTGGGAGCTTATGAGTGATGGGAGTCAAATGTGGCCCTCTAGCTGTTCGGGGACTACAATTCCCATCATCCCTGACCACTGCTCCTGGGAGCTAGGAATGATTCGAGTCAAACGTGGCCCTCCAGCAGTTTGGGGACTACAATTACCATCATCCCTGACCACTGGTCCTATGAGCTAGGGATGATGGGAGTCAAACGTGGTCCTCCAGCGGTTTGGGGACTACAATTACCATCATCCCTGACCACTGGTCCTATGAGCTAGGGATGATGGGAGTCAAACATGGCCCTCCAGCAATTTGGGGACTACAATTACCATCATCACTGACCACTGGTCCTATGAGCTAGGGATGATGGGAGTCAAACATGGCCCTCCAGCAGTTTGAGGACTACAACTCCCATCTTCCCTGACCACTGGTCCTATGAGCTAGGGATGATGGGAGTCAAACATGGCCCTCCAGCAGTTTGAGGACTACAACTCCCATCTTCCCTGACCACTGGTCCTGGGAGCTACGGATGATGGGAGTCAAACATGGCCTTCCTGCTGTTTCGGGACTACAATTCCCATTTTCCCTGACCACTGCTCCTGGGAGCTAGGGATGATGGGAGTCAAACATGGCCCTCCAGCAATTTGGGGACTACAATTACCATCATCACTGACCACTGGTCCTATGAGCTAGGGATGATGGGAGTCAAACATGGCCCTCCAGCAGTTTGAGGACTACAACTCCCATCTTCCCTGACCACTGGTCCTATGAGCTAGGGATGATGGGAGTCAAACATGGCCCTCCAGCAGTTTGTGGATGATACGGAACGGGGGGGGGGGCAATGTCTTCTTCACTACAATATATTTGCTCAATTTCTCTAGGACTCCATCACCCCTCCCCTGTCCTCCATAATCTCTCAAGTAATACTGTCAAAATCCTGTTACAATGTATCCACTCTGTTTCTGCTTTTGCTCTCTAGTACAGAGTGGCTTAGAAATCACTGAAATCTTCAAAAATTGATATAAAATCAACCGTAACTCCGATTTCTTCACTTTTGGTGTCATTCAACTCACCTCCCCCTGGACTCCATAATGCTACCCCTACCTCCATAATCCCCGAAGCGGCAGGTCACGTACACAGGAATTTCTTAATCCTGTCAGATAGTCTTGCAAAATCCTTCCTTCGGGCAATATTAGGTGGCAGACGATGCATATCTCTGACCCATTGTCTTGCCACCACCGGTACTCAATAAATGTGTATCTATGTATATTTCCCGCTCCGCATATCCCCCCTCCCTCATCCGAAAATGCTAATTAATGTAATCCCACCTTTTCATAATGTATTCATGACGTGTAAAGTATATTCATGATGTAACTTGTGAAACCCAACCTTCCCATAATGTATTCGTGACGTTTCATGCACTGTATTCTGGGACATGGAGGGAAAACTCAAAAGTTCATGTCACCCCTTTCTCACTGTTCAATCTCGCCTTGAACCTGTTGCGCAATAAACTTGGATCTTCTGCAGTTTGCTCCTGTGTCCGGCTGAGCTCATTTTCTTCCGCAGGGACCCACGGACTTAGTCCGATGAGCTGGGTGGCAGGGTAACCCCGCACCCAGATTTTTTTCCGTAACAGTTGGCTGCCCAACGTGGGGCTTGTGGTTCTCCCAAGCTGCTGACTGGGGGCCCCGAAATCTTCAGCCGGCTCCAGGCCATTTTGCCTGGGAAGATCCTTTTGGACCCCCAGCCATCTTCTGGGCGGTAATCGAAAGCCCTAGGAGTTCAGCCGGGGAGCAAAAGAGGGATCCAGCCGGCTTATTCATCGATCCCGGGATCATCATAGAAGACGCGTGAGTATAAGGAAAAAGGAAAATCCAGTGCACTGGTGGGAAGGGGGTGGAAGTCTCCTGGCAACTGAATTCTCTGCCCTCCTCTCTATCGCTCCTTCTTGCCTTTCTCTTGGTCTGGTTAGTGAGAGAGACCGTGGACCGCTGCTCAACCCGAAAGGGGGGTTCTGAGCTCTATCCCTTTTCCTTAAAATCTCCAGCCAGCCGCACCAATTGGGAGCCCGAAAGTAAGACGGAGAGACCCGACTTGAAAGATAGCCGACTCTCTGCAACGGGCATCCCAGTTGAAAGCAAGGGGTTGGAGCTCTCTTTCCGATCTTCCCGAGCGTCCTTTCTAGGGGGCAGGAAGTGGTCTTGCTTTCTATCCCAATCCCAGCCGCACCGGTCGAGCTACATACCACGTGTACTGTAAGCTCGCTTCCGAAAGCAAGGGGGATTTTCGACCCGAAATTCTATCCAGGGACCACCCGATCTGGCACTGCATGGCGCGGGCGTCCAGTAGGGCCCCTTTTCCTGAGATGTGACGATAGGTAGGAGGTTGCCAGGAGGGATAGCCCATGAGGAATTGGGCAGGACCGGCAGAGTGGAAAGAGACCCCAGGTTATAGGAAATAAGGAAATAAGGAAATAGGAAATGGAACGCAAGGAACCGGATAGCTAGAGCTCTCTAAAACCCACTAAGGAAGTTGCCAGGCAACTAGAAGCCCCTTCTCCTCTTTACTATACGTCCCTGTACTAAGCGTACCAAACCCCTAGACATACCAATCCTAATCAACCCCTCTTTTTTCCCCTTCTCTATCCCAGACACACACACCCCCCCCCAAAAAAAGGAAAAAGCAAAAAAGCAACAACAGCAACGCATGCATCTATAAAGGGGTACCCAGTCAACCAAGCGTTGTGAGCCCTACCAGTCTGATTACCTGGTGGTGTGTTTGAAGAGGCAAGGAGGCTCATAAAACCATGTGGGACCTTCCTACTAATTTCACTTAATGAAGCCAAAGGTAGTGGCCCATCTCCTTGCAATAACCAACTAAAGGATGAGAATATATATGTTTACATGTTGTCTGTTATGTGTGTTGTCTGTTAATACATATATGAGAATATGTATGTTTACATGTTGTCCGTTATGTGTGTTGTCTGTTCCTTCTGTCTCTGGCAGACTGCCTTTCTTAAGTGTGCATAGTTTAAACTGCAAGCTTGCTTCAAAATTTAAATCTAAGGAAGTCATGCTGGATCTTAGCAGTCCTAAATAAGGAAGTCATGCTGGATCTTAGCAGTCCTAAATAAGAGAAAATGAGAATGAAGTGTGCAAATGTTTACCCCACCTCTTGCTTTGCCCCAACTTTTGAGATTGCGAGTCTACAGTCTTATTTTGGAAGGTGCTGATAACCTAATGTTTCTGCTGCAAAAGCCTAGTTGAGCCAACTGCTCTCAAGCTAAAATGCAGTGTATGTATTTCATTAAGCATATGCCTATGAAAGTATGGTGTTCCTTCTAAGAAAATATCTGAGTCCAGTTTTAACTTTGATTTGGTTGGACAGAAGAGTTATTGTAAGGCTCCTGATATCAGTTTCTATAAGACTTCCTGGCCTCTTTTCTTAGAAAATGCCCCCCCCCCCTGTTTCATTCTGTCTCTTTCAGGGTTTTTTTTTCCCCTCCTTCTCCTTCTTATTCTGTGCCAGGTAAATTTACTCCTGAGTAAGCTTCCTTTAAAGGAAACTGCAAGGGGGGGCATAGATTAGGCTTACTATTGCTCTGCAAGTTCAACAAAATTGTCAAATCTATGGCTGTTGTAATTATTTGTGAGTGGTTATATCAATTGAATTAACTTTGCTTTATAAAAGATCCTCTCCCTATCTTAGGAAAAATGTTAACTTCAATCTTCCTTTAAAGATAATTTCTATAGGTATGTGTGTGTTTCTGGTAGTACAAATCTTGCTATGAACCCTGTATTTTAGGGTTGGACTAGATGACCCCAGGTCCCTTTCAACTTTCCCAATTTGTGGCTGATGAGTTGAAATTCAGCCCAGGTTGGCTCTTTGTTTTTTAAAAGGTGTGATGAGAGGTGAAAGCCATGATGTTTGAAGCAGAACTGGTGATATCAAGCATTTAAGTGATTACAGTGTTTATCATTTTGTCTATTATTTACAAAAATCAGACTTAAAAGTCTACTCAAAGTTTAAGCACATACAAATGGATAATCAAGTAGAATTAGCCTTGACCAATCCATTTATATGCAAATGGTAAGGCCGAAATGACTGAGAATGTTTTTTTAAAAAAAAAAATTCCTATGAATTCTAACTCTCTGGCCATTTTTACTCATAAATAAGAGAGCGGTTGATTGTTCCGCGAATGGCCAGAGGGATATTAGCCCTTTCCTGTACATAAAGGAAGCAGTCTCGTTTGCTTGGGCCGAAATCGCTAGCTTTGGTAAATACTTAAATTGCTGAGTTTCTCTTTTTTGTTTAAAATCAAACCCTGTTTTCAAAATCTACTCCATACCCTTCCCTTCCCTTATTCAAATGTTAATTTAGCCAAAGGATGCAACATTTTCAATAGTACAAAAGGTTTGCTGAGACATGAACTCTGCACATGCACAGAGGCTAGATCAGCTAAAGAAGAGAGAGAGAGAGGACGGGGGGGGGGGGGACTGTAAGGAGGGAGAGGAGGTTTCTTCCAAATGTAAAAGAAAAGTCAGAACCATTGAGGGAAATCACCCTTAATCTGTCTTTGCCCCAGGGGCTACTTAAGACAAAAGGCTACAAAAAAAAAAAACTAGCCCATCAAAAGTCAAGAGCTTTCCAGGTTCCAAATCTTAACATGCAAAATTCTTTTCACAGGTAAATATCAAAGCATTCCCCCCTGATTGGGAATTTTAGGAACAGCATTTCCTGACAGGCTTTTCACATGAAATAATTTTCCCTTTTAACAGGATATGTGAACCCTGATAACAAAGTGTTTGTCCCTTTTCCTCCCACAGCAACTTTCTTTCTGTTCTGTGAAACAAGTCTGAATCCCTGCTGTATTAGTGACCTCTATCTCTTTGTGCCTTTGACATTTTTTTTAAGTTACAAATAATCTGTTTTCATTTATTTAATCAGTTTCTCCATGATGTCTATGAAGTTAATCGAAGCACAACCAAACATTGTTTGTGGAATGGTACTTGTTTACCTTTGGCCTGAGCATTTCTTACTAATTCTGTCATTTTGGCTAGTGCAATGTACCTGCACAACTTTAAATTGCCATTCATTTTATTGGTATTAACTCATTTCCCAGTATTCCGCTATTAACATTACAGCTGATGTCACATCAAGAAACACTTTTATTTTCATTTGGGATGTTAGAATGCCAAAACAGATTACTTCAGGTTACTTATTAATTGTGTGTCTTAGCATTTATTTATTTTTGGTTCCTCATAGCTCATTTTTGTGTGTTTGTGTTTTACTTTGGGGGACATGTTCATCACATGTTGAAAGTCAGTCTCACGAAGTTCTTTTATTGAATAGCACATGGTGAATTTTAAGTTTTCCTCATTGTTTTTCCATTTTTTCCAGTCCAGTAGTAATATGTGTGGTTTTGATAATATCTTTGTACTATTTAATAATAGTTATTTTCTGAATCTGATGTCTTTGTGTCAAGTCCATTTTCATCTAACTGGTAATCTAATTTTTTGCTTTCTTTTTTATTTTTTAACCTTTGTATTTTTTACAGTTCTCTTTCTATACATGTGGAGTAATTTTTTATTTTATAATATGAAAAGAACAACAACAACAAAAATTAAGTGAAGGAAAGCAAACAAACTTAGCAGATAATCACAGTAATTATATGGAAATGTGATAATGAATAAAATGTTTAATCCACTAAGATTTTATTATTTGCAACTTCCAACAGAAACCGAAGGACATCCTTTTCGCCTTTTGCCCCCTCCCTTTTCTAACTGTCTTTAAGCCCCAAAACCCTGCCCCTTACAGGATATCACTTCTACAGATGTGCAAGGATGAAAAGCAGCAACAACCCCTCATGGCTAAGGGGAGGAGTTGAATTGCAAGGACATTTTCTCACTTTTGAACCTTAAGACTGTGCTCCAGGATTCAAAAGATACATGCATAAAAGATCACAATTGTGTCAAGATATGTAACTGATATTTAATTAATTTGTTTTGTATTATGTGTTATTATGTGAGAATGTTGAAATGTGTCTGACAGTGTGATTTCCACAAAGGGGGGCAATTTTTGTGTGTAATTGTTTTTATGTTAATGTCTTATTGCTTACACACCAATGGAGAATTCTCATGCATTTTATACTTTCTAATAGCTCACACTATTCTGGAGTCCAATGTTTAGATCAATTTATAACCACATTTAATTGTTCCACCTGGCACCCTGCCAACTTTCCATATCCATTTTAAAATGTGTTAAACCTCGTTTTTCCAAGGACAAGCTTCTGGATCCATAAAACACCAGGTACATGAAGGTGCATATGCTTTGGTTTAGCAGGAATGATCCCTTATAGAGTTAAATTGACTTATTTGGACAACTGCCCTTGTTAAGAATGGTTTTCATTTAACAGATTGGTTTGAAGAGTTGAGAACCATGGGGCAAGATAAATTCAAATTGGACTCAGTTTGAATTGGGCAAGTGTATCCAGGCTGCAATTAGCCTTTTGGTCCTTTAAGTGCAAGTGAGCAACTCTCCATGCGTGCAAAACCACAGCCTATAATAGAATCCCATAGGAAGGCCAAGGCCAAGGCATCTCCCTCACGAGATGCCCAACCTATGTGCCAGCTATGGTGAATGCCAGGCAACATGGTTAAATGAAAGCCCCGAGGGGATTCAACAGACAGGATGTGTTGCTGTAGCACTATGTCAGTGTGAGACCACAGAAGAGCTAGCTTGACACCTGAGAAACACACAAAAATGGCAAAGGACAAAACACCAACTGCATTTTTCAGTCAATTAGACCTTCCTGCTAGGTGTAAAGCATAAAACACTATTGAGAATGCCACAAGTACACTATTGAGAATGCCACAAGTAATTTAGCAACAAAATACAAGACGTGTTCTTTATATAATACCCTATATGCAGCTACCTGCACTGATATACTTGCAAATGACCGTAAGAGGCATGGCTTGCAAGTCCCTTTCAGGTTTGCATAAAGCCACACATCCCATTCACCGAGATTTAGGGTGCGGAGAAAAGATTTGCAAGTTCTTACAGAACTTTAATGCAAATCTATCTCCGAATGGGGGACTGATACGGAACGGGGGGGGGGGCAATGTCTTCTTCACTACAATATATTTGCTCAATTTCTCTAGGACTCCATCACCCCTCCCCTGTCCTCCATAATCTCTCAAGTAATACTGTCAAAATCCTGTTACAATGTATCCACTCTGTTTCTGCTTTTGCTCTATAGTACAGAGTGGCTTAGAAATCACTGAAATCTTCAAAAATTGATATAAAATCAACCGTAACTCCGATTTCTTCACTTTTGGTGTCATTCAACTCACCTCCCCCTGGACTCCATAATGCTACCCCTACCTCCATAATCCCCGAAGCGGCAGGTCACGTACACAGGAATTTCTTAATCCTGTCAGATAGTCTTGCAAAATCCTTCCTTCGGGCAATATTAGGTGGCAGACGATGCATATCTCTGACCCATTGTCTTGCCACCACCGGTACTCAATAAATGTGTATCTATGTATATTTCCCGCTCCGCATATCCCCCCTCCCTCATCCGAAAATGCTAATTAATGTAATCCCACCTTTTCATAATGTATTCATGACGTGTAAAGTATATTCATGATGTAACTTGTGAAACCCAACCTTCCCATAATGTATTCGTGACGTTTCATGCACTGTATTCTGGGACATGGAGGGAAAACTCAAAAGTTCATGTCACCCCTTTCTCACTGTTCAATCTCGCCTTGAACCTGTTGCGCAATAAACTTGGATCTTCTGCAGTTTGCTCCTGCGTCCGGCTGAGCTCATTTTCTTCCGCAGGGACCCACGGACTTAGTCCGATGAGCTGGGTGGCAGGGTAACCCCGCACCCAGATTTTTTTCCGTAACAGTGGACTACAATTACCATCGTCCCTGACCACTGGTCCTATGAGCTAAGGATGATGGGAGTCAAACATGGCCCTCCAGCTGTTTGGGGACTACAATTACCATCGTCCCTGACCACTGGTCCTATGAGCTAGGGATGATGGGAGTCAAACATGGCTCCAGCCTGGCCTCTCCCCTCTTTCTGCAGGTGGAGCCCTTCTCCTAGCGCTGACTCTTGGGGTGACTGGGAGAGGAATTTGGAGGTCTTCGATATATGGTCATGTTCATAACCGCACATACATAGATCAGCACAGGAAGACTGACCTGGAGCCATTTTGATTCCTAAACTGAGCAAATGTTCTCTCTGCAAGGTCAAAGTGGGAAAGCCTCCCCATTGTCTTTTCCTTCACAAATCCTGTCTTAAGGTTATGTCTCTGTTTGAAAAGGGTGAGCCTGTGACCTGACTCAAGAACTAAGTATTTTTCACTACAAAGGAATGGCCAGGCTCCCCAGGCAATCCAATCAAGTAACCTGCCAGACAGGAGATAAACAACAACAGGAGAGAAACAATATTCAAAGCTCTGTTTTAGTCCGCCTTTTCGGTGATGTCGGTGTGATGTATCTGAGGGGTGGTCTTAGGTTACACCCCTTCTGTGATGTATGTATGATGTTTCTGGGGGTGGTCTTGATCTTGTTGTTGTTTAGTCGTTTATTCGTGTCCGACTCTTCGTGACCCCCTGGACCGGAGCATGCCAGGCACTCCTGTCTTCCACTGCCTCCCACAGTTTGGTCAAACCTTCGAGAACACTGTCCCACCATCTCGTCCTCTGTCGTCCCCTTCTCCTTGCGCCCTCCGTCTTTCCCAACATCAGGGTCTTTTCCAGGGAGTCTTCTCTTCTCATGAGGTGGCCAAAGTCTTGGAGCCTCAGCTTCAGGATCTGTCCTTCCAGTGAGCACTCAGGGCTGATTTCTTTAAGAATGGATGCGTTTGACCTTCTTGCAGTCCATGGGACTCTCAAGAGTCTCCTCCAGCATCAGAATTCAAAAGCATCCATTCTTCGGCGATCAGCCTTCTTGATGGTCCAGCTCTCACTTCCATACATCACGACTGGGAAAACCATGGCTGTAACTACACGGACCTTTGTTGGCAAGGTGATGTCTCTGCTTTTTAAGGTCCTGATCTACAGGGTGGCAATTTCAAAAGTCTTTATAAGGCCTTGCAGACCATCTTTCTGGGTCCTTCCTCTCTCCTGCAAGTGAGGGGAGCACCCTGTTGCAACAGTTCAATCAAGGCCAAGCCTACAGGCTGCTGTTTTGCTCCAAGTAATCCTGGTTGGTGTCTTTCTTTTTTGTCCAAGGGAGCCCTCGGATTTTCCCGTTAACAAAGTGAAGCTGCGGAGGAGGCCCAGGAGGCGGTCCAAGGAGCTCCCCCTTCCACAACACCCCTGCCAGGCTGGCCTCTTGCATGTCGCCCCCTTTCCAGCAGGCGAAGCTGCAGGGGCCACTCACTTCCTGGCCCTCCAAAAATGGAGGAGGCCTTGGACCCTGGATGAGCCTGAGAGGAGCCTTGAGGGGGGCAGAGAGGGGCTCTTGCCCCTTCCCAGACTTTTCCTCCAACCATTTATTGCTACTGTTTATCAAACTTGGCCACCCTCACCTCTCCTGCAGCCCTGGAAGGAAAAAACAGACCCACAGCATGCAGTTCTTTTCAAGGCGTGTTTATTCTCCAGGTTGGCTCTGCCCCACGGGGCTTACAGTCTACAGCAGAATATACACAGAATGGGGAGGGGGAGCTCTGGGCTCTGGGGGGAGGGAAGGGGGGGCAGGTCCTAGTCCGTATCGAGAGAGAGAGGGCCGAGGGGAACGAAAGCTGCTCTGCCTGGCCGTCTCTGCAGGGATGTTGCGGGGAAACGGGCTCCTTTTGCACCCAGGTCTCTAGAGGGGATAAACCTGGGTCTGGACTGTACCACTTCAGGTCCCCCAGAGGGGGAGGTAAAGGGACACCCAATGACCCACATTTATTTATTTTGGGGTGGGAGGGATATGCTGATTTTGCTCAAGTCAGTCTCCCCTCCTCCAAAAAGGTTCTCTCCCACAATCCCAAAGACAACACAGGCCCCCCGTCAAGAGTCTCCCAGAGCATGTGCAGAGTCAGAGTTCAGAGATGCTTTTGTTGCGATTCCTGTCCTGCGGGGGGTTCGACCAGATGACCCTCAGGGCCCCCTCCCAATTCTACACTTAAATAATTTCACAGCACGGAAGTGAGGAGGGGCAGGGACTGCCAGAAAGGGGGGCTTTTGCTATGCACAGATCCGGCCCCCTCCTTAAAATCACAGCTGTGAATCTGCAGGATGCGAAGCCAAGCAGACCCCTGACCCCAAAAAGGCAGGGGAAGGGGGCTTCCCACAAGGGACCAGTGGGGCAAGACTGGGCAGCCAAAGAGGAGGGACCCAGGAGTCCGGGGGCCTACGATCCACTTTGCTCTTTCAACGGGATCCGGAGACAGGCAACAAACCAAGCCGGGAGCCCAGAGTCCGTTACTGCAGAAAGAAGAGAAATCCGTGAGATACTGACCCGATTCAGAGAGGAAACATTAGCTGGCTGGGGGTTGCAATTGCAGGAATTGCTCCACAAGAACCCTGCGAAGTAGGCAGACTGGATCCTGCCCCCCAGCCCCCCTGCGAGCTTCATCATGGCCAGGGACTGGGGATTCAAACCCAGATCTCTCGGCCAGGGCCTAGTCTGGCCCTCTCACCACTGCACCGCACTGCCTCTCAGTGGGTGGCACAGAGATGTTTTTTTAAAAAGAATAGAAAAATGAGGAATCGAGAGAACTTGGCAGTCTTGGGCGTATCTTGGGCACTGACCTCGGATTTGGGCTTCTCCGATTTGGGTTTTTCTTCAGAAGCTGGAAAAAGGAGGATAATGAAGCAGGGAAAGGTGAATCCCGAGAAAACCCAGGGAAATGGACAGGAATACTTGAAAGCATGCAGAAAGCTGAAATGGAGACCAACATTTCTGAGCCGCTGGGCAGGGATGTTTTTAGCAGGCGACCCAAGAGAGTCTGGCCAAGGCGCCTGGTTGGTATCAAGAGGCAGAGAGTTCCAAAGAGCCTTGGAGCCGGGAGGGACCCCGAGGGTCATCTAGTCCAACCCCCCGCAAGGCAGGAATCTTGAACCCACAACCCGGAAATGAAGAGCCTCTCCCAGCTGAGCTTCTTGTACTGGCAACTGTGGGAAAGGGGAGTCAATTGGCCAGTGCCAGTTCCGCCAATCAAAGGTGTCAGGTGGTGGAGGAGAGATTTCTCAACTGCTTTTACTGTCAATATTTGCATGGTCTCAATAGATTCTGAATTGTCTCCCCCAGGAAAATATGTCTATTTTTCATTATAATAATTAGACTTGCTGGAGGCTGGGTTATTTGTTTTGGTTCTCATTTTTATCATGTACGTTGTGTTTTCATCGTGCATTTTTATGCCGCAAACTGCCCGGAGATCCAGAAAAGGAGGATGCTGTGCACATTTATAGAATCCTAGAATTGTAGAATCAGAAGGGACCCCAGGAATCTCAGCTAAAGTATCCCCTAAAATATTGACCAAATGGTAAAATAGGACCATATTGATAACAAAAATAACAGTACAGAAGGGGTGGGTGGGAACAACCTTACCCCATCGGAAGAAGGACCGCAAGACCCCCAGGAGCACAATGGCGACCAGGAACAAGCCGATGGCGTCCTCCAGGGAGGGGCCCAGGGACCCTGGGGGGGGGGGAGAAGGGGCAGAGGCAGAAGGGGGGCGTCAGAGAGGGAGAAGGGGGGCGACGTCAGACCCCCACCCTGCCTTGGCCACCCAGTGCAGGTCCCAAAGCTGCACCTTCGCCCCACCCCCCATATCCTCCCCCCATGCCCGACTTGATCAGTGCCAATTCACAGAATCCTAGTTGGGAGGGCACCCCAGCGGTCATCCAGCCCAACCCCCTTCAAGGGAGGAATCCCAGCTAAATCACCCAGGACGGGCGACCCCCCAACCTCCGCCAGTCAGGAATCACACCCGCAGCCGATCTTCTGGGCCTTGCTACCCAGCCCCCAGGGGACCCCGCCACAGACCCCCAAGTGCAGACCCCCACCTGCCACATGGAGCACGACCGCCTTCTTGACCCCCACCTCGCCCAGCCCGGCGTGGCCCACATGGCAGACGTAGGAGACCCCGTGGTCCTCGGTCGGGACGGGCAGCAGGCGGGCGAAGCTGGTGAAGCTGAAGGTGCCGTCAGGAGCCTGGCGGTGCCCCGAGTCCCCGATGTCCAGGAAGCTGTCCTGGGGGGCGTCGGACTCCCTCCGCTTCCAGCTGACCGAGGCACCCAGAGGGAAGAAGCCGGAGACCTCGCAGGCCAGCTGGGGCCAGGCACTGGGGGGCACGGAGAGCGTCGTGGGGCGCAGCGTCACCTGGGGGGGGGCTCTGCAGGGCGAGAGGGAGTGAGCAGAGCGCCCCCTGCTGACAACCAGGAGCGCTGCAGGCTCCCAGCTGCCGGGAGGGGAGAGGGGGGCTCTTGGATTCCAATCCTGAGGAAGACAGGGTCCCTGTTGGCTTGACCAAGTGGCCAGGCGCTTCTTAAGGAGCCTCCCAGCCCAGGGGCAGTCTCTCTGGATCGCTTGGTTCTTAGAAGCGTAGAATCAGACAGGTGGAAGGGATCCCCAAGGGTCATCTAGCCCAACCCCTGCCAGGCAGGGATCTCAGGGCAATTTGGCCACTGCGAGGTTTAAGCACTCTCCCTATGTTCTCTTGGCGCCTCCAGGCCCAGGAGCAGTCTATCTGGATCCCTAGGGCCTGGCCGGCATTTGGCCACTGTGAGAATGCAAGATGGGACCCCCCTTTCCCCTTCCTTCCCCCCGCCCTCCCTGCGAGGGAGACCCCCCGGTCGCTCACTCACCCACCACCTGGGCGTGCAGGTGGGGCAGGTAGACGGTGCAGATGTAGGTGCCCTTGTGGCGGACGGCCACGCTCCGCAGGCACCCCCCGCGTGGCTCCGTCGAAGGCCAGCACCACCTTCCCGGCCCCCCGGAACTGATGGCGCCACTCCACCGAGAAGGCCGAGGCCGGCGCCGAGAAGCCGCAGTGCAGGACCGCCGGGCGCCCGAGGCGGGACTCCAGGCGTGGCGTCCGCGTGAAGACCGACAGCACCGCTGCGCAAGGAGGGAGGAGGGTGAGGTGAGCGGGAGAGATCCCCAGCGGTCATCTAGACCAACCCCCGTGCAAGGGAGGAATCCCAGAAGGGAAAAACAACAAACCCAGGGCTGTGTTTAGCAGATGCGGTGCCAGGCTGCAAATGTCTGCCCGATAGTGTTGGGGTGGCCGTAGCTGCGCACTGCCAGCCATTGTGGGGGGCGCAACTCTCCCCCATGCCAATGCAGGAGAGCGATCCCCCGAGAGGCCAGCGCCCTATGGGAAAGACGGCTCTGAACAAACCCACCATCTATTTGATTTATTCATTTAATTCCGTGGTTCTCAGATTTGGGGGGGACCCCCATAAACGCTCTCCCTTTCAGCCAGTGCCCTAAAAGAGGCGCCATGGTTTGGAACAACTGTTTGCACGACCCAGTAAGATGAAAGCAAGATTTGAAAGAGCAACAATTACTTGCCAAATGACTCAAAATCCACTTCAAACTACTCCAAGTAGTTCAACCCAGCAGATGCATTTGATCCAGGGATTTCTGCTTTCCGCTTGCCCCACGGTGCCCCCCACCCCCTGACCCCCAGGAGGGTGTCACCAATGACTTTGGGCACTCCCGATAACGGCTTTTCTGCCCCGCCTTCTCCTCCCAGGGGCTCCAGGCGGCCTCCCTCCCCTTCCCCCGCGCTGACCCTGCGAAGCACCGACTGGCCCTCGGTCCCTCTCTCCCCGGCTGCGGGCGCAGGGCTCTCACCGCTCGGCCGCTCCCCTTCCGCTCGCCCGGTGGGACCTGCGGTGGTGGGGACGCTGCTGACCCCATCCTGCTGCTTCCAAGGCGGGGCCTCCTCCGTGTGCAGGACGCTGCTGACCCCGAACTCGGCCTCGGGGGCCTGGATGCTGGCGATGAGGCACTTGCCCCTCTCCAGGGCGCGGGGGCAGCCCCCTCCGCCCGCCAGCCCCTCCGCCCAGGCGACAAAGTGGGACTGCGTAAGCGTTGATCTCGCAGGAGGATTCCGCCTCGCTGGCATCCCGACTCAGCCAGGGCGGGGGGGGGTGGCCGAGGCCTGACCGCCCCACAGGGCCCCAGAGGGGTCTGCCGGGGGGACAAAGCGGGGGGAGGTGAACCAGTGTCTGGGGGGGGGGAATGATGAGCCTGGTCTCTCCACTGCCGGACCCCCCAACCTACATCGCAGGGGGTTGGAGTGGATGACCTTTGGGGTTCCCAACTCCACCCTTCTGGGTCAAACCAAAAAAACCAAGCAGCTTTGTACCTCTGAAAAGTGGAAATGTTGAGGTTGGAAACCAATCTGAAGTAGATCCAGAATAAGCATAACTAAATAAAGTTAATCCACAACAATAGGACTCCTGAGTTCTTGAGATGATTTCTTTTGTCCATTTACTGTATTTATTTTTCCCAATTGGAACTATAAAGTGGTGATTTTCTTGAGTCAAAATGAGAGTAACCCTGAACCATTTTTAGGAAAAAAGCACTGTACCTATATACCAGAGAAGCATGTATGGAACTGTAGTTGTTTGTATGTAGCAGGAACACCCCGCCAATCATTCAGTTTGTACAAACTTCACACACTCACACTCACACACGACATACGCTACGCTTCTGTTATAAATTCATAGAAAAATCAACCATACATCGGATTTGCACTGTTCTATTTTTTATTTTACTCCATATGACAAGGACTATCAAAGGGGGGTGGCTTGTCTCTGGTCAGCCATAATCCCTTCACCATCCCAGCACATCCACAGGAGCCCTGCCCAGTTGCTATGTCAACCCTGATGATCCCAGACAGAAGACCATCAGGATCACAAAGAACTTGCATATGGGAGTGGATTCAGCATGGACTGGAACAAAGGACAATGATCAGCTCTTCCCTCTGGGGGCAGGAAACTGCAAACTCCCCTCTGTCACCTGGAAGTGACTCATGGGCAGGGGGAAAGGAGGAACCTGCCAGGTGACAGGACACTCAGGTTACCACCCCCCCCTCCTTTCTGTGATGAAGGTGTGATGTTTCTGGGGGTGGGCTTGACCTGGAGGAGGGGAATTTCAAAACAGGGCGGACAGAGAGGGAGGAGCGTAGGGAGACCCCCAAGAAGGATGGCTGAGGGGACCCCCTGGGTGTGGGGGGCGGAGGGAAAGGGGGGAGCGGAGGGAGACCCCCCAGAAGGAGGGCTGAGGGGACCCCCTGGGTGTGGGGGGCGGACTGAGAGGGGGGTGAAGGGAGACCCCCAAGAAGGAGGGCTGAAGGGACCCTCTGGGTGTGGTGGGCGGACTGAGGGGGGGGGGTGAAGGGAGACCCCCAGGAAGGAGGGCTGAGGGGACCCCCTGGGTGTGGGGGGCGGAGGGAGACCCCCAAGAAGGAGGGCTGAGGGGACCCCCTGGGTGTGGGGGGCGGACTGAGAGGGGGGAGCGGAGGGAGACCCCCAGGAAGGAGGGCTGAGGGGACCCCCTGGGTGTGGGGGGCGGAGGGAGACCCCCAAGAAGGAGGGCTGAGGGGACCCCCTGGGTGTGGGGGGTGGACTAAGGGGGGCGAAGGGAGACCCCCAGGAAGGAGGGCTGAGGGGACCCCCTGGGTGTGGGGGGCGGAGGGAGACTCCCAAGAAGGAGGGCTGAGGGGACCCCCTGGGTGTGGGGGGCGGACTGACAGGGGGGCGGAGGGAGACCCCCAAGAAGGAGGGCTAAAGGGACCCTCTGGGTGTGGTGGGCGGATTGAGGGGGGGGTGAAGGGAGACCCCCCAGGAAGGAGGGCTGAGGGGACGCCCTGGGTGTGGGGGGCGGAGGGAGACCCCCAAGAAGGAGGGCTGAGGGGACCCCCTGGGTGTGGGGGGTGGACTAAGGGGGGCGAAGGGAGACCCCCAAGAAGGAGGGCTGAGGGGACCCCCTGGGTGTGGGGGGCGGAGGGAGACCCCCAAGAAGGAGGGCTGAGGGGACCCCCTGGGTGTGGGGGGCGGAGGGAGACCCCCAAGAAGGAGGGCTGAAGGGACCCCCTGGGTGTGGGGGGCGGACTGAGAAGGGGGAGCGGAGGGAGACCCCCAAGAAGGAGGGCTGAGGAGACCACCTGGGTGTGGGGGGCGGACTGAGAGGGGGCAGCGGAGGGAGACCCCCAAGAAGGAGGGCTGAAGGGACCCTCTGGGTGTGGTGGGCGGACTGAGAGAGGGGAGGGAAGGGAGACCCCCAAGAAGGAGGGCTGAGGGGACCCCCTGGGTGTGGGGGGCGGAGGGAGATCCCCAAGAAGGAGGGCTGAGGGGACCGCCTGGGTGTGGGGGGCGGACTGAGAAGGGGGAGCGGAGGGAGACCCCCAAGAAGGAGGGCTGAGGAGACCTCCTGGGTGTGGGGGGCGGAGGGAGACCCCCAAGAAGGAGGGCTGAGGGGACCCCCTGGGTGTGGGGGGCGGAGGGAGACCCCCAAGAAGGAGGGCTGAGGGGACCCCTGGGTGTGGGGGGCGGACTGAGAAGGGGGAGCGGAGGGAGACCCCCAAGAAGGAGGGCTGAGGGGACCCCCTGGGTGTGGGGGGCGGAGGGAGACCCCCAAGAAGGAGGGCTGAGGGGACCCCCTGGGTGTGGGGGGCGGAGGGAGACCCCCAAGAAGGAGGGCTGAGGGGACCCCTGGGTGTGGGGGGCGGACTGAGAAGGGGGAGCGGAGGGAGACCCCCAAGAAGGAGGGCTGAGGAGACCTCCTGGGTGTGGGGGGCGGAGGGAGACCCCCAAGAAGGAGGGCTGAGGGGACCCCCTGGGTGTGGGGGGCGGAGGGAGACCCCCAAGAAGGAGGGCTGAGGGGACCCCCTGGGTGTGGGGGGGCGGACTGAGAGAGGGGAGGGAAGGGAGACCCCCAAGAAGGAGGGCTGAGGGGACCCCCTGGGTGTGGGGGGCGGAGGGAGACCCCCAAGAAGGAGGGCTGAGGAGACCTCCTGGGTGTGGGGGGCGGAGGGAGACCCCCAAGAAGGAGGGCTGAGGGGACCCCCTGGGTGTGGTGGGCGGACTGAGAGAGGGGAGGGAAGGGAGACCCCCAAGAAGGAGGGCTGAGGGGACCCCCTGGGTGTGGGGGGCGGAGGGAGACCCCCAAGAAGGAGGGCTGAGGGGACCCCCTGGGTGTGGGGGGCGGACTGAGAAGGGGGAGCGGAGGGAGACCCCCAAGAAGGAGGGCTGAGGGGACCCCCTGGGTGTGGGGGGTGGACTGAGAGAGGGGAGTGGAGGGAGACCCCCAAGAAGGAGGGCTGAGGGGACCCCCTGAGTGTGGGGGCGGACTGAGAGGGGGGAGCGGAGGGAGACCCCCAAGAAGGAGGGCTGAGGGGACCCCCTGGGTGTGGGGGGTGGACTGAGAGAGGGGAGTGGAGGGAGACCCCCAAGAAGGAGGGCTGAGGGGACCCCCTGAGTGTGGGGGCGGACTGAGAGGGGGGAGCGGAGGGAGAACCCCAAGAAGGAGGGCTGAGGGGACCCCCTGGGTGTGGGGGGCGGAGGGAGACCCCCAAAAAGTAGGGCTGAGGGGACCCCCTGGGTGTGGGGGGCGGAGGGAGACCCCCAAGAAGGAGGGCTGAGTGGACCCCCTGGGTGTGGTGGGCGGACTGAGAGAGGGGAGGGAAGGGAGACCCCCAAGAAGGAGGGCTGAGGGGACCCCCTGGGTGTGGGGGGCGGAGGGAGACCCCCAAGAAGGAGGGCTGAGGGGAACCCCTGGGTGTGGGGGGCGGAGGGAGACCCCCAAGAAGGAGGGCTGAGGGGACCCCCTGGGTGTGGGGGGCGGAGGGAGACCCCCAAGAAGGAGGGGTGAGGGGACCCCCTGGGTGTGGGGGGGGCGGATTGAGAGGAGGGAGCGGAGGGGGACCCCCAAGAAGGAGGGCTGAGGGGACCCCCTGGGTGTGGGGGGGGCGGAGGGAAAGGGGGGAGGGAAGGGAGAACCCCAAGAAGGAGGGCTGAGGGGACCCCCTGGGTGTGGGGGGGGGCGGAGGGAGACCCCCAAAAAGGAGGGCTGAGGGGACCCCCTGGGTGTGGGGGCGGAGGGAGACCCCCAAGAAGGAGGGCTGAGTGGACCCCCTGGGTGTGGTGGGCGGACTGAGAGAGGGGAGGGAAGGGAGACCCCCAAGAAGGAGGGCTGAGGGGACCCCCTGGGTGTGGGGGGCGGAGGGAGACCCCCAAGAAGGAGGGCTGAGGGGACCCCCTGGGTGTGGGGGGCGGAGGGAGACCCCCAAGAAGGAGGGCTGAGGGGACCCCCTGGGTGTGGGGGGCGGAGGGAGACCCCCAAGAAGGAGGGCTGAGGGGACCCCCTGGGTGTGGGGGGGCGGATTGAGAGGAGGGAGCGGAGGGGGACCCCCAAGAAGGAGGGCTGAGGGGACCCCCTGGGTGTGGGGGGGGCGGAGGGAAAGGGGGGAGGGAAGGGAGACCCCCAAGAAGGAGGGCTGAGGGGACCCCCTGGGTGTGGGGGGGCGGATTGAGAGGAGGGAGCGGAGGGGGACCCCCAAGAAGGAGGGCTGAGGGGGCCCCCTGGGTGTGGGGGGGGAGCGGAGGGAGACCCCCAAGAAGGAGGGCTGAGGGGACCCCCTGGGTGTGGGGGGCGGAGGGAGACCCCCAAGAAGGAGGGCTGAGGGGACCCCCTGAGTGTGGGGGCAGACTGAGAGGGGGGAGCGGAGGGAGAACCCCAAGAAGGAGGGCTGAGGGGACCCCCTGGGTGTGGGGGGCGGAGGGAGACCCCCAAAAAGGAGGGCTGAGGGGACCCCCTGGGTGTGGGGGGTGGACTGAGAGGGGGGAGCGGAGGGAGACCTCCAAGAAGGAGGGCTGAGGGGACCCCCTGGGTGTGGGGGGCGGAGGGAGACCCCCCAGAAGGAGGGCTGAGGGGACCCCCTGGGTGTGGGGGGCGGAGGGAGACCCCCAAGAAGGAGGGCTGAGGGGACCCCCTGGGTGTGGGGGGCGGAGGGAAAGGGGGGAGGGAAGGGAGACCCCCAAGAAGGAGGGCTGAGGGGACCCCCTGGGTGTGGGGGGGGGCGGAGGGAAAGGGCCCCCCCCCAAGTCTGACTCCAGAGCCTCCAAGTCCAAGGGAAGGAGGCGCCTGTCTCCGGACCCCAGCTTGGCCCCCCAATTCAGTGGGGCTGCCCCCGGGAAGATGGGGGGGCTGGAGGGAAGACGTGTCTCCCTCGGGGGGGGGGATCTGGGCTTCCTCTTCCTCTCGAGGAGGCTGCTTGACTCCTGGGGAAGCCCCGTCTCCCTGGCGCGGAGTCGGGCTCCGAGGGGCAGCGGGGAGAGGGAGGGCCGGGCTGGCAAGGGTTAAGAGGAGCAGAGCTGGAGTCCTAGAGAGGACGGGGAGGGGGAGGGGGAGAGGGCAAGGTCCTCCAGAGCAGAAGCCCCTCCCTCCCTCCCCCCCTGCTTTCTTCTCCTCTCTCCTTGGCAAAAGCCCCTCCTGGAGTCACCTGAGTCTCCTCTCTCCTCCCCCTGAGGGTGCCATGGGGAGATCATCGCTTCGGACCCTTTGGTGGCAGGCAAAGGGAGAGGGAAGGTACCCCCCCCCCCTTTCCTTCCGTATCACTACCATCCATGAACTGGTAGAAGGAGCAAGTGTGATAGAGTCACAAAACAAGCACGAGTTCACAGTGTTACGGCTAAAATCTGGGTGCGGGGTTACTCTGCCACCCAGCTCATCGGACTAAGTCCGCGGGTCCCTGCGGAAGAAAATGAGCTCAGCCGGACACAGGAGCAACTGCAGAAGGTCCAAGTTTATTGCGCAACAGGTTCAAGGCGAGATTGAACAGCGAGAAAGGGGTGGCATGAACTTTTGAGATTTCCCTCCATGTCCCAGAATACAGTGCATGAAACGTCACGAATACATTATGGGAAGGTTGGGTTTCACAAGTTACATCATGAATATACTTTACACGTCATGAATACATTATGAAAAGGTGGGATTACATTAATTAGCATTTTCGGATGAGGGAGGGGGGATATGCGGAGCGGGAAATATACATAGATACACATTTATTGAGTACCGGTGGTGGCAAGACAATGGGCCAGGAATATACATCGTCTGTCACCTAGTATTGCCCGAAGGAAGGATTTGCAAAACTATCTGACAGGATTAAGAAGTTCCTGCGTACGTGACCTGCCGCTTTGGGGATTATGGAAGTAGGGACAGCATCATGGAGTCCAAGGGGAACTGAGTTGAATGGCACCGAGAACGAGCAGATCAGAACCACGGCTGATTTTATATCAATTTTTGAAGATTTCAGTGATTTCTAAGCCACTCTGTACTAGAGAGGAAAAGCAGAAACAGAGTGGATACATTGTAACAGGATTTTGACAGTATTACTTGAGAGATTATGGAGGACAGGGGAGGGGTGATGGAGTCCTAGAGAAATTGAGCAAATATATTGTAGTGAAGAAGACATTGCCCCCCCCCGTTCCGTATCAACAGCCATTTGCACAGAGCATATATTCCCCTTCCAGTTCCCTCCCCTTTCTCCTCCTCACGAAAAGTTCTGCCCCATGTCTCCTGAGCATGAACAGAAAGTTCCTGTCTTGGGACTCTTTTTGGACTCTTCCCAGGAAAAGGGGGTGAGAAACCAAAGGGGGGTTTCAGAGTCTTCAGATATGTTTCATTCTCCTGTAAGAAAGCTGCCGTCTGGTTTTAACAAGGCCACTGGCCTTAGAAAGAAAAAGGCTGTGAGAAGCAAAGGACTCTGTTCTGCACCTTCGCTTCAGTCTTTTTGTTACAGCAAGAGCAATATGCTTAGCTAATGCTTTTAGCCTTAGAAGGGGAAAAAAGCTTTGAGAGTGTGCAGTTTGAGAGAGCCTGAGGCGAGGCTTGGAGGCCTGGCTGGGGGGGGGGAGGATTCACAAAGGGGTTTAGGGTTTTTAGGGTAGCCTGACTGTCTTTCTTCACTCCTGCAAACTGGCCCCTCCCTGGCTTGGCAGAGAGGACAAAGGAGGACCCTCCGCTCCCCGACTTGGGGGTCTCCGCCCCCACCAAATTCTTCCTGAAAGTTAATAGTGGGAGCAGAAGCACCTCACTAGGGAGGGTGTTCCATAAACTTGGGACCACCACTGATGGCAAGGGCGAACAAGTTAAGAGCTGGGAGTCTGTTAGGTATGTTTAGCCAGGAGAAGAGACTATCATATAGGAAAAGGAGCAGATTCTTTTTCTCTTGTTCCAAAGGATTGAAACAACAGGTTCAAATCAAAGATGATTTAGACTTGGAAGAACTAATGATGATGCATGCTTCTTTGACAGTGTAAGAGGTGGTGATCAAGCAGAGGCTCTAGTAGTAAATTTACTGCAGTAGGTGGGACTAGATTTCTTTTTGAGGTCCCTTGCAGTTCCATGAACCCAGCTTACACTCAGTCAGGCCATTGGTCCATCCAGCCCAGTACTGCCTACTCTTAACTGGCAGCAGTTTTCCAAGATGCCAGGCAGAGACCCGACTGCTACTTGCTACCTGATTCTGGACCTAGACCTGTCTTCATCCAAGGCCTGTGCTCTACCAATGAACTATAGCCCTTTCCTAGTAGGAGGGGAAATTGCCTCCCAACTGACTTTTGAGTAGTGCTGTCCATTGTGTCCATGTGAGGGACAGGGTGGGTGGAATAGCAATATATATTGTTTTAGTTCTATTATTGCTTAATTACTTTTAAATGATTGTCTTTTATATGTTTTTAGCTTTTTGTATTTTATCTGAGTCATTTTAATTTGTGCAAGTTTCCTTGAGTCCCCGGTATGATGAGGATGATGATGATAAATATAAATATATGAGCATTGCTAAGCAATCCACATCGCCAGGTGTTTGTGCTGTGTGGACAGTGTGACTTTGGCTCCTGAAATTGTGTGTATGAATATGGCGGCTCTTCAGATTTTGCTCTAAGTCTCTCCCTCCCCTTTCTGTTCTTGTAGGAATAGCCAGCATTGATCAAGTGTTAAATGTTCTTCTCACTACAGCCATGTTCGTTGGGGGTTGTGTAGCATTTATTTTAGACAACACCATTCCAGGTGAGTAGTGCAACAGGCTGCCTTTCCCCACTGTTTCCCTCCCCTGCCTTCCAGTTGAAGACACGGGTGCTGCTTGAGGCTGAAAATAGGCAGCACAGCCACAGGTTGACACAGAACACAATCCAACAGTGCAAATTGTGTGCTCCTGGGGAATCCTCATTCATTTCTGTGTGGCTCGTGGGTTTGTAGGTCCCCTTCTACTGCCCTGAGGCAGCTGGAGCCCCTGTGCACAACTGCACAAGTATCACTTTCCGGGTATCCCACTCAGTGCTCAGGCCGATGGAGTGGGGCCAGCTTTCCTGTGAAAGGGGCTTAGAAGCACATCAGAAGAGCATCTGCTGGATCCGGCCAATGGCCCCTCTAGGCCAGCACCCTGTTCTCACAGGGGCCAACCAGGTGCCCTGATGCAGGCCTGTCCAAAGTCCATTTCGGGGGCCTAATTGGTTTAACCCGGCCCCTGTGGCACTTTATTCCCTGGCATAAAATCCTAAAAAACCCTCAACCACTTCAACCCTAAGAAAAGTTCAACAACTTTGGTCGGCCCTTAGGTCGGCCCTCACGGTCCTTCACTTCATCAAATCTGGCCACCACTGCATGGGGAGCCCACAAGCAGGCTCTGAGCACAAAAGCACCCTTCTCTCCTTTGGTTTCTAGCAACAGGGGAGCATTGGTTCCTCCAACGGGAGAGGAAGAGCACTGCCATCAGGGCTATCAGTCACTGATGACCCTCTCCTCCATCAATTAGTCTACTCTTTTAAAGCCATCTAGGTTGGTGGCCATATCTGTCTCCTGCAGGAGAGACGCAGGCGGCTCTGTGGTCTAAACCCCTGAGCCTCTTGGGCTCGCTGATTGGAAGGTCGGGGGTTCGAATCCACACAACGGTAGTGAGCTCCCGTTGCTCTGTCCCTGCTCCTGCCAACCTAGCAGTTCGAAAGCACACCAGTGCAAGTAGATAAATAGTTACCACTGTGATGGGAAGGTAAACGACATTTCCATGCGCTCTGGCTTTCATCATGGTGTCCCGTTGTGCCAGAAGCGGTTACTCACAGCCCAGACAGCTGTCTGTGGACAAACGCCGGCTCCCTCGGCCTGAAAGCAAGATGAGCGCCGCAACCCCATAGTTGCCTTTGACTGGACTTGACCGTCCAGGGGTCCTTTACCTTTACCTGTGGGAACAAGTTCCATAGTTTAACTCTGCGTTGCATGAAGGAGGACTTTCTTGCAGCATGCAGTTTCATTGGGTGTCCATGAATCCCAGTGTTATTAGAGAGGGGCTTATGTCTCCAATGTTCAGCTCTTGATGCAGCTCTCTCCCTATCCTTTTGATACCCAGGAAGCCCCGAAGAAAGAGGAATCCAGAAATGGAAGAAAGGAGTGTGCAAAGGCAGCAAATCCATCGATGGCATGGAAACTTATGACTTGCCTTTTGGCATGGAATTTGTGAGGAAGTACAAATGCTTCCGCTTTTTACCCATCAGCCCCACCTTCATGGGCTACACATGGAAAGGCTTCAGGCAAAACAGTGGCTGCCAGAGCACAGAGGAGGAGGAGGACTCGGAGGAGGCCACTGTATAGCCCCTGCTGCTGCAGCCCCTGTCCACCAGCTGCAGTGACAGACACCTCTGCAGTTCCTTGCTGACCTTGTTTTGTTCTATGTTTTTTGTATTTCTGCATTTTGAATTCTGGAACCAGAGCCGAAACAGATTAAAAGAAATAGCTTTCCTATTGTGGACAGTGACAGCTATCTATAACGTCTCTCTATAATTACGTTGTGCTTTTTGTTTTGTTTTTAAGAAGTACTGTTAGAATTGCTTTTGCTGATTTTGGCGGGGCAACTACTGTTCAACGTTTAATCCAGATCCAAAATGGGTAAATATTGTAAACACGGCGCTTAAGCAGGCTGTGTCTTTCCCATTTTGTAGCTGATACATTCCATTTTTTTATTTAACTCTCATAAGCCCCCAGTCATTCGTTGGGATTATTCTGGCAAATTATACCAAAGTGTTCCATACTAGACAGTGCTTTCAAAGCTTCCCAGCATTGTGTATTGGATGTACCGACAAGTGGTGCCTTTGCACACGCTTCTGTTCCTAAGAAAGTGACATGGCTCTGGGGTGCTTGACGAGTCCTAGCTGAGCACCTTTTGTGGACAGGGTTGACTGGGGCTTTGCCTCTGGCTGCCGTCAAATTGCACATCCCTGAACCTGACAGATTGCCTAAGCAGCTCACGGTCTTGCATCCCTTCAGGCCAGTCTTTTAAAAGTGATATTTATTAAGCAGCCAAATTCACGACTTCTCAATGGAGAACGGAATTATCTAGTTGTCTCTGGATTTGTACTGACCTGCTTCATGCAGTTCTGCCTCTCCCAGAAACAGCCTTCAGTTAATGTTGCCTTTGTGTTTTCCTCCCTTTCTGAGCTTAACATGGGACCTGCTTTTAAAAGAAGAGAGACCGTGTGTGCATCACTGTCCACTGGGTGGTTTAACGGGTATCGGGGGCCCACGGTGGGTGCCATTCAGTCTCTTGATTTTTTTCTTCTACTAATATAGTAATAATAATTTATTATTTATACAGGTTCTCCTCCTTACAGGTACTGTAGACTGCAGTACTTTGGAGAGCTACATCAGGAAAAGCCGGAAACTGGGTTTGCCTCTCTGTAACCCTTCGGTCCCCTTCTGAGTAATAACCTGGAGCTTTTTAACTTCAGTTTTCCCCCAGCATGGTGCATATCAATTTGATTAATGCAATTGATTCTTGCAGTCCATGCACTTAGGACTTCAACCAGGGGCCCCTACAGAATGAAGATGCCACTAGCCTTAAGCTTATTAAGTGTGGAACAAAATGTGTAGCAAAATAATTAAACACAAAGTCAGAGGTTGTCGTCCCTGCAAGCCTCCAGAAAAAAATTAATCCAAAAATTGAACCAGCTTCTTCATCCTATATTGAATGCCTTGCAGAGTAAAACAGTAGCTCACCTTGCTCTTGTACCACTATTTTTGAATATATACAGTGCCAAATGCTATTCTTTATAGAGCACCACCAGTGTGTGTGTGTGATGTTTTACAGGGTTCAAGAGGGCAGGTCCCTGCCCTGATGAGGTGGTGACTGCCAGATATTCTTTAGCTGTGGTTCCTGCACTGCAGGGAGCTGGACAAGATGACCCCTGGATTAAGGGTTTTCCAGAGTAACTTGCTACCACTTGCTTTACCCCCCCCCAAAAAAAATAATCTTGGGGTTGCTGATCTAGTCAAATTAAGGGATGAATGAATTACTGCCTGGTTCCCATAGTCCCAGCCTGTCCCCCCCCCCCCACCAGTCATACCAGGGATGATGAAAGGTGCAGTCTGAAAATATCTAGGGGGGCACAGCCCCCACGTCTCTGTCCCAAGTAGTTTCCTGCAATGCCTAATGAGTTGGGTCAGCCCTGGTTCTATTTGAAAGGACAATAAAGTAAAAACTAGTATTTCAAGAGTGATATGTTTGCAGGATGCTGAAACAGGCCTCGAATAGCTTTTTCTGAAACAAAGCCTGTCTGATAATGTTCTCTTCCATTTGGCTTTCTCATTCCAAGTGGGAGGTAGCCCCGCTCCCCACAAAAAAACAAACCTGTTGTTAGTCCAGGCACATGCCGTGTGTGAAATATTACCAGGTTCCCTCTCAGGGCTGTCTCCTGAGCGAGCTGGCTCTCTAGAAATAGTTCACAATTTATAAATACAACTGACTTAACAGTTTCTCCTCCATTCCTGTTAGTCGTTTCACTTCTTTGCCACCAAGGCCCCAACTTATGCAGTAATTAGCGGGGGTGGGTAGGTGGGTGTGAATGCTTAGGATCCGTTTTCAAGAGCCACAATAACTTAGCTATTCCCAGAGGAAATATTTGGCTCTTTTGCTAATATTTTGGGCAACAATACTGGATGTGACTTGCACAAATTGAGTTCTAATGAATGTTTAATGTGACACCGTAGAAAAGAAGGCCAAACTAATGGCAATAAGAAAAACAGCCCTTTGTGGAGGAAAATAAAACAGAGGGTTTTACTTCCTTGCAATTAGATACTTGATATGGAAGGCAATCAGCTCATACATGAATGATTGTGAATACTGTGAATTATTTCAGCTCAGAGGCACCATGCAGGAGCTTCAAAGGTGTGCAGAATTAATGTCAACGCACCTCTTTTATTGGTGGATAACCTTGGGAAACCTTGTTTTTCTAACTTGGGTTTCCTGAAGTTCATTCTGTGGAAGACTAGCAGTAATTTTAAAAGGGTTCACTAAAGAACAATAGGAGAGGATGTTTTGCATGTTTAAGTCCATTAGTGGGAGAGGCTGTGCCAACATCTGTAGCTCCTGCTGTGATTATGAAAAGCAGCATTTTCCTTGTGGCTCCCCAGGTGTGGGACTCCTCCCCCCCCACCAGCACAGTAGAGCCCCCCCCCCTACACTGTCTGTGTCCAGCATCGGATTCCCCCAGGTTCATAGATCTGGCTGATGTTTTGTTAACCCACTCCTCTTTTAATTAAAGTTGTGAATCCGTGGATCATCCACGGAGCAACTGCGCTCCTCCACAGTCACCTGGGCACAGGAGGGCAGGTAACAAAGGAGGCAATCAGAATTGTAGAGTTGTGACTCAGGGTCCTCCAACCCCCTGCAATTCAGGAACCACAGCTAAAGAATCCCTGACAGGTCACCATCCAAGGTCTGTTTAGAAACTTCCAGTGAAAGGAGTCTCCTCCACTGTTGAATGCCTCTTAGTGTCGGAAAGGTTTTCCTAATCTTTAGTGGAAATCTCCTTTCTTCGCACTGGAACCCATTGGTTCGGGCCCTCTCAGTCTTCTCAAAGGACAAATGGCCATTGGATTCCAATGGCAAGAAAGGAAATTATGACTCAACATGAGGCAAAATTTTCTGTTGAACATTGGGATGGACTTTCTCGGAATCACAAAATCGGAGAGTCTGGAAGGGACCCCAAGGATCATGCAAGCCCCCCCCCCATGTGGCGGACTCTCCTTCGTTGTGGGTTTTCAAAGCAGATGATGGTGATAATTTATTATTTATACCCCGCCGATCTGCCTGGGCTTCCCCAGCCATTCTGGGCGGCTTCCAACAAAACACTAGAATACAATAACCTATTAAACATTAAAATCTTCCCTAAACAGGGCTGCCTTCAGATGTCTTCTAAAAGTTCCTGCTCACCTTCAAAGGTAGCCCCACGTAGAGCGCATTGCAGTAGTCCAAGCGAGAGATAACTAGAGCATGCACCACTCTGGCGAGATAAGTCCTTGCTCGGGGATTCTGGAGCTGCAACGCAGGGAGGGCTGGACTAGAAGACCCCTGGGGGTCCCTAACCAACGTGACGGTCCATTGGGCTGCCCTGGCTTCTCTTGCTCCAAAGGGGGCAGCAGGTTTTTGGAGGTCCGAGGCTAGCAAAACCCTGCCAAGCCTGGAGGGACCCCCAGAGGCCGGGACCCCTAGCACCCCTCCAGCCCAGCGAGGGGCGGGCAAGGCTCCGCTCGATAGCATTGTCTGGCCGGGCTCACCCCCCCCCCAGCCCCCCAGCAGCGGGAGGAGCCTCCAATGAGCCGGCGATTGGCTGGGCGGCGGCGGGGAGGGGGCGCCCGAGAGAGAGGCCGCCCGGCCGGCGGGGGCGGGGACTCCTCCCCGGCAGCTGCGAGGAGGGGATCCGGGCCGCGGCCGCCGTCGTCTGCTGCCTGCGAGGACGCCCAGCCGCGGGATCGGGGCCGGGGAGGGGCGCTCCCGGTAAGTTGCAGCCGGACCTCGCCTGGTGGAGGGAGGGGGCGCAACAAAGACGCACGCGCACCCCCCCTCCCGTGATTTTAGTGGTGGATGCTGTGCCCATGGCCATGATCTTTGATCTGATGGTGACTTTGGGCTGATCTAGTGGAAAAATCATGAGGATCCATGAGGATCCGTGTTTTTTAACCATGTTTTTGCGCCCCTGCGCCCCCCCAAAACAGTGGATGCGTGATTTTTTTGATGCTTTCTACAGAGTAAGACATGGTCTACAGTATCATGGTGGTTTTATTTAATTTGAATGAAAAAATCATATGAATTCACGAGGATCCGTGTAGATCCGCCTTTTACCTTTTTCCGTCAGCAGTTACCGTGAGGCTCAAATCGCAGGTTCAGTGTTTCTGGAGCCCTTTGATTTCTCTTTGGCCTCTCCTCTGTTTGCGGATCAGAGGTTCCAAACTCACACCCCAGTCCCAAAACAGTCTCTGTAGTTGCACACCTGTGGCTTCAAAACACATGTCCATGCAATCATCCATTAGATTTTATCCCTTGCAGGGGAGCAGAAGAGATTCAGGCATCATACAGCCTAACCCCCAAACTCATAACAAGAATTTATGCTAGAATATGCATTTTTAAAATGCATTTTGCTACACTTTCTGAACTTAAAGTACAAGATCTGACAGATAATTGTGTTCTAAGCCACAAAGGAGGTCAATTCACTTGAAACTGCAGGTGGAAAGCCCTTTCCGATTTCAGAGGAGAGGGGGTTGCGGGCAGAAATCCTCCCACATCCTCACGTGGGGGTTAGCCTTTGCCCCCCCGCCCCCCCGCGAGAGTAGGGAATCCCCGGGCGGGTGCCAATCAGCGGGCCGGGGAGGCGTGGTCTAGCCTATTGAAGGACCGCCCTCTTGGCCCCTTCCCGCCGCTGTTTTGGAGCCGCCCCTGCTGCCTCCCTCGGGCTGCAGAGCTCCGTCCCTCAGGAGACCGCGGTCCACGGTCCCCACTGGGGCAGAAAGAAGGTGGGGAGGCACCGGCGGCGGCTCCTGCCTGCGCGTGGAGGACCAGGCCGCGGCTGCCCCGCCGGCGAGCAGGCCACGCGGGGCACCTCTCTTCGTGTGGAGGCGGAGAGCAGGAGGGGTCAAGGACACGGAGCAGCCCCTTCCGCCCCCCCCCCTACTCGCCAGCTGCTTGTTTTCTGGTCTTCCCTGCTGTGCTCTCGGGTTTCCTGGCTCTCCCCCTGCAGTTGCCTATTCTGTTTGGGCTTTAACGGCGGGCTGCCTCACTTAGCTGTTCTCCTGCTTTTCTCCCTCTTAGCGCCAGGTCCGCCGCGCGCCCCCCCCCCCCCCGTTCTAACCCCAGCCTCCACTAAGTGTGGGTTTTGAAGCTGAGGCTTCCATTTTTGTTAAGGGCAGAGAACAGACGCCATCTTTGTGGGCACACGTGGTGGTAGTGCGAGCGGCCATCTTTGTTGAGGGAAGGGGAAGTGATCACGGTCGCCATCTTGGGAAGGGACACTTGTGGAGGCACGGGCGGCCATTTTAGGTGTGGCGTTAGGAACATATTCTGAATACAAGCAGAGTATTCTTTGAAAAAAGCGGAGGTAGCAGCTTTGCAAGCAGCAATTGAGCAAGCAAGGTTTGCACACAGTTCAATCAGAACCTTTACGTATGCGGTTTCATAGTTATACTGATTAGGAACCTTCCTTTTCTGGGTATAGTGGTGCAGTGATTTAGGCAGTAAGTATGAAGGCATTGGGAGTTGATTCTTGGATTGCTTGGTTTTCATTCGGCTAGGGGGCAAAAAGTGCTGTGTGCTTTAGTATTTGGAAGTAAGTGGCTTCGATGCTGTTGGTGCTAAAGGGCTGAGTGCTGAAATAATTAAGTGGCTTTAGTATTTGGAAGTAAGTGGCTTCGATGCTGTTGGTGCTAAAGTGCTGAGTGTTGGGAATAATTAAGTGGCTTTTATGCTGTTGGGGCACAGTGCCTGGTATAGTGTAAGTGGCTTCGATGCTGTTGGTGCTAGGGCCTCCGGCACGCCCCAGAGCGGTGACACCCGCTGGGATCCTCGTTGGCGTACTTCAACGGGACTCCCACGGCTTGTGGACAACCCTTCCCGGTCCCCACGCCGGGTAGTCGTTAGGAGCCAATGCCTAAGGCCAATACCTTTCAATTCTGTAATCAATAAAGTTGTGGCCTTTTCATGCCCATGAACCTTAAATACCGTGTCTAGTGTCTTTATTTCACATGGGGGAGGGGACTTGCCACGCAATGAAATTCTTCTCCACCCCTACTTGAGTTCCTCCTCTCTTGAGAGAGTGGGAGATAAAAAGGCATGCCTTCACCCTGAAAACACTGTCCAAGCTTTTTGAAAAATACAAAATAGCTTAAGGTGCTCCTCTCTTACCATCATTTAGCTTTTTATCAGTACTTCACACCTGACCTCGCCTTCTTGTTTTCTATGGTGCAGAAAACAATGCTATTATATTGTTTTCTTTCCCTTCCACATGTAGACTTGTATCATAGTAAGTTGTACTCAGAGCGGATCGACTGAAATCAAAGGATTTTCAAGGGTCCAGTGCCCTGCAATGCTGGGATCTCAACTAAAGCATCCATGAAAGATGACCATCCAACCTCGGCTTGAAAACTTCCAAGGAAAGAGAGCCCACAAGTTCCTGATGGAGTCTACTCCGCTGTCAAACAGCTCTTACCATCAGAAAGTTCTTCCTGATGTTTACTTCCGGGGTTGGCGCGATCTGGGAATGGCGGATTCCCTCCGAGCTCCGGAGGGAATCGGCTCAGCGGGGGATGGGTCTTTGCCGTGCCGGCGACACGGGGACCCTTAAAACCGCAGGCACGAAGCCTGCGGACTGAAGACTCGGTGGGTGCCTTAAGCGCCCCCCCTGATTCGCAAAGAGCCTTTTTAAAGGCTGCGGAGGGGATACGGGGGGTGGCGTGGCACCGAGAGTCCATCGCTACCTCTGCTGAGCGAAGCCGCGAGCCATGACCGGAGAGCGCTGACTTCCTTCCTTGAAATTCGGCTGAGAAAAAGAACCCGTGAGTTAATTGAATTTGGATTCTAAGAATTTTACCTATTGAATTTGAGACGATCGGGGGATGTGTTAAAAGGAAGTCCGCACCCCCCCCCCTTGCAGACGATCCAGAGCAACGATAAAAGAACTAAGCTGGAGTGCCTACCCTGTAAAGGGTGAGTTTAAAAAGACAGTAACTTCCAAGATTCGGAAAAGGAATTTCTTTTTGAGCAGGAGAGAGGAGTGTTGGAAGGGGTACATTTCTGTTGTAAGCAACCCCCCTCCCGGGCCCGGGAGTGTCCTACTGTGGAGCTGGTATAAGAAGAACAGAGTTTGACAGCTGTCAAAGCTGTCAAACGGACTGTTAATAGTAGAAAAATTGTTACTTAAGACCCCTCTGGATTAAAAGGAGTTACAATTGAACTAAAATTGTTGGAAACAAAGAATCAATAATAAGATAGAGGACTGTTGGAGAAAAGAACACTAAGTAACCAGATTCCCTCTAGGGGGAAATCGGTGGAATTACAATGGCTGTGGATGGAAAGATACTGGGAGAAATCGAAAGGATGTTTTATTTGGTTGGAATCTTACAGGAACAGACTACGGCTATGAGTGAACAATTGATGACCTTGAATCCTGAAACAAGTAGTTCTGTTCAATGTAATGAGAACCTGGCTGAGAAAGAATCCACAGCTGAGCTGGAAATGATAACCAAAGAAGAGGAGAAGACAAAACAAGAAAGAGAAGAACTGAAATGGGAAAATATTGTCCAGAAGCTGACATCTGTGGAATATAAACAAGGAGACTATTGGACTGAACCTACCACAAATCTACGAAAGATCCAGAAGATGAAAGTGGAGGCCCTGGGAATTTATGAAATCAAGGAACTTAAAACAAAGAAATATAATTGGGGCCTCCACATAGACTCTGACTTTGATTATGTTCAAAATTCATGTCTTGTGGAAATTCCTCAGCAGTTGCTTGCAAATATGGGAAGAGATTTTGGACTGACTGTGAAAGAACTCTTTCGAGAAATGAAGACCGACATAAAGGATTGCCAACTAGACCGGCAGAGAGGGACTGAAAGAGATTTGAGAGCCTCGGACATAAGGAATCCGGGCTAATAATTGTTATTTTGGACATGTTTTTGGAAGGGACACAAACCGGGGAAGGGAGGGAGGGAAGAATCTAGTTTCAACAACACTTAAGACTATGGGATTTAGCCAATAAGATTATTATTTAAGACAAATTGGGAAATCGTTGGAAGGGAACTGAGGTCCAACTTAGAATAAATTGAATTTTGCTTTTATATATATATAAAGGACTAATATTAAGATGGATAAGGAAATGCCAATTTGCTGATACAAATTTGGGAATAGGGATGCAAGGGAGGGGGTGGGGGGAGGTCAATGACCAGGGTTAGAAAATAAGTTTTTTTTCTGGAAACTATATATGTTTGTTGTTTTACTTTTCTGTTTGTTTGTTTTTATGTTTTTTGTGTTTTTGTCTTTGTCTATATAAAATGTGAAAACCAAATAAAAATTTTATAAAAAAAAAAAAAGAAAGTTCTTCCTGATGTTTAGTTGGAATCTCTTTGCTTGTAACTTGAAGTCATTGATTCGAGTCCTTCTAAAGGGTGAGGATTGCCTTACAGGCTTTTCAGTGGTAAAATACAGTCATTACTCATGCTATGTTTGCTTCAGGTTGAACATTTTCAGGCTGTGTCCCGCAGCAACCAGAAAGTACCAGAAAGGGTTACTTCTGGGTTTCGTCGCTCGTGCATGCACAGACACGCAAAATGACGTCACATGCATGTGCAGAAGCGGCGATTTGTGACCCACGCACACACAACCATGCAGATGTGGGTTGCATTCTGCTCATGTTACGAACAGGCCTCCAGAACGGATCCCGTTTGCAACCAGAAGTACCACTGTATCAGGGTGTGGGTGTGCGTTTTGCACAGCTGGATCTATAAAGGGAAAGGATCAATTCAATTTGTAATGAGAATATGTACTGATTGTAATCAATAGCCCTATTTCAGCCAGGAATATGCTTTGATTATGAAAAACAAGAAGAAAGCCCTATTCTCATGAATTCTCTCTCCCCCTACTTGTCTATTAGAGCAGGGATAACCAACATGGTGCTCTCTAGATGCTGTGGAACTGCAACTCCCTTCATCCCTGATGATTAAGCAATTTGGCTGTGGCTGATGGGAATTGTAGTTTAACAAAATCTGGCGGGCACAGAGGCACTGTGGATACATGTTTGATATATGTGAGGGTTGTTGGGAGATCAAATAGCTAGGTTGGCAGGAGCTCGGACAGAGCAATGGGAGCTCACCCCATCTCTCGGATTTATGCCACCGACCTTCCGGTTGGCAAGCCCAAGAAGCTCAGTGGTTTAGATCTCAGCGTTAAGCTAGCAGTTTGAAAGCACACCAGTGCAAGTAGATAAATAGGTACTGCTGCAGCAGGAAGGTAAACGGCATTTCTGTGCACTCTGGTTTCCATCATGGTGTCCCCTTGTGCCAGAAGCAGTTTAGTCCTGCTGGCGACATGACCTGGAAAGCTGTCTGCGGACAAACGGCGGCTCCCTCGGCCTGAGAGCGAGCTGAGTGCTGCAACCCCATAGTCACCTTGGACTGGACTTACCTAATCATCCAGGGGTCCTTTACCTTTGGCCTTAGCAGTAGACACACAAGTTGTGGTGGGTGGTAGTTGTGACCCCTCTTCCAAGCTGCCGCTTGATCTGAAAGGCTGACGCTACACAATTCCCCTCAAAAGTAGGGGTGTGCTTTAGTAGTTCAAATCTCATCTCTTGCATAAGCAGCCTCGGGCAAGTCATTATTCTCACATTGTCAACCCTGCGCCTCTTTATTTATTTAGAATATTTGTAGCCCACCTTTCTGTCCATTAAGGAGCTGCAAGGTAATTAACAACATCAATAATGACTAATTAAAGCCATTACAAATTAAAGTGGTGGATACACAGCCAAACAAGAAACTCCGAGAAGTGGGGAGTGTGTCAAAAGCCTCATTAAATAATAATAAAAATGCTCTATTTCTGTGTGGCCCCCCCCCCCCAATTTCTATAGCTATGATTATCCTTCATTGTTGTGATTTGATCACAAAATGTCCTGCTTTCCCTTAGGATGTCCCTGTTTTCATCAGAGAAATGTTGGAGGATATGAGGTCCTGCCTGCAGTTTTTCCCCATTGGGAGAACAAGATGCTGAACTATATGGGTTTTGGACCTGATCCAACACAGCTCTCCTTGCATTATAATAGAAGTGTAAGAGACTTATCATTTCAGTTCTATGGAAATAACAATTTCGCCTGTTATGATTCTACCTAGTTCTCTTCAGATTTACATACAGTGGTACTTTGGTTCCCAAATGCCGAAAACCCGGAAGTTTTCAAACGTTTTTCGGAAGCCGAGCGTCTGATGTGGTTGCTGGCTATTGTTTGCAGGGCGCCTGCAGCAATCAGAAGTTGCGCCTTGGTTTTTGAATATTTCAGAAGTCAAATGGACTTCTGGAACAGAGTAAGTTTGGTGCTTTTGTTTTTGCTTTTTGTTTTGCGTTTTTGTTTTTGAGGCTTTTCTGGTTAATTTGTTTTTGTGATTGTGTGGAACCCAGTTCAGCTACTGATTGATTGATTGATTGATTGATTGATTGACTGACTGACTGGTTGTGTGGCTGTGGAAATGGATAAAAGCCTCCCCTCCAAACAATGACTATCATCAGTCAAAATTTAATTTTTAGTTTCATCATCTACAATACTGTCTTCTTTATTTTATAGTACAGCACATTAAATATTGCTTTCATTTTATGGATAAATGGTCTCATTAGATAGTAAAATTCATGTTAAATTGCTGTTTTAGGGGTTGTTTTTATAGGTCTGGAACGGATTAATCCATTTTGCATTACTTTCTAAGGGAAAGCACACCTTGGTTTTGGAACGCTTTGGTTTTGGAACAGACTTCCAGAATGGATTAAGTTTGAGAACTAAAGTACCACTGTATATTCAATCAGTGTGGCTGTGGAGAGGAGCTGCACTGACCATGCCTGCCCCCCTGGTGTACATTCATATACCACAAACCATCTGAGGTGCTCTTTATAGAATTTTTTTATAGGAGGCACTGGTGGGCACAGTTGCATGCCACATTGGTGACCCCTGCTTATAGTCTTGGCTAGATTAATTTATAGGACTGCTGTTACTTGCACAGGTTATAGCGAGGAATTTCCCCATGCTCATAATTTAGCCTTCCTTTTAGAAAACCACACTGTTTGTAGCCGAAAGTAATGAGCTCTTTACAAATCAAAGAACAATGGCCCCTCCTTTTTCTTTAAAAGTACTAAAACTGGAAGACATTTGATGATGAATAGAGGGAAAATAAACATAATACAGAGAAATTGCCACTTAACGGAATTGATCTTACCCTGTGGTTTTAAATTGCTATTTATAACTCAGGCTAATCAAATTCTGTCTTTCTCTTTCAGATCATAATTGCATTCTCCTCCCCTTTGCCTCATGTTTGTCTACTGGGGGTTCTGTGTAATGTGCTGCTATCCTCGTGGCGCACTTGTGGGAGGGGGCACAATTTAGCTGTTTCAGTTAAAGTACTGAGCATAAGTGCATGGGTGGTGGTGGGCGGGGGGGGGGGCAAATGTCCTCAAATGCATAATTTCTCCACAAGTGTGAATGACAGCCATTCGACTATAGAGACAGTACATTCAGAACTGCCACCAAAGGGTTAAATATCCTACTCCCCCCCCCCCCGGTAACACCAGCCATTGGAGGCCTGTTTTTAATTTTTATTTTTTCTACACCTAGATCCGGGGTAGCTATGTTTGTTCCATCCTGTTTCTGCATTAAGACACCTAAAAAAAAATATCCACATGAAAATTCTTTTTAAAATTGGTATTTTAATCACTAAATATGTGCTTAAATAGGAGAAGAATCATGGCTAAAACAAGCCATACCTAAAGGGAAGGCAAGCTGCTGCTCTTTTAGAGCTGGATAATGCCAATCAAATCTGAAGTGCCTTGCTGGCTTTTCCAGGTGCACGAGAAACAGCAGGCAGAAAGCTTCACCATGTTTTAACGTGGAGTGAATCTGTTTGCTTAACTCCAGGGTAATTTATAATACAAGGTAAGTATCTATTAAGGTATGGAATCAACTCAGAAAGGGGCTGATCCGCTAAAGACTACAATACACTTAATTTCTTTCTTTTCGCTGTTGGAGAAATCATCAGAAGCAATTGCACCCCAGTCATTGTAGAATTACTAATAGCTAATAACTGAATGATGCTTGCAATCAAGAATTTTCTGGCCCAATCTTCAGTTTCAAATAATAAACAAGGTGCATTCTCATTTGGGGGAAATGCGTATTTTGGCAGGATGAAAATGAAGCCAAAAGTAGTGGACAAACAACTGAAGTGCCTTTAAAGCAGTGGTCGGCAATCTAAGGTCCATGGGCCACAAACAGCCCATGGAGGACATTTTCCTGGCCCACAAGCTGCTCTCGAACCGAGCTGCCTGCTTGGCGAGTCCCCGTGCACTGCACTAAACCGGCGCAGTGTGGTGCGGGGACTTGCTTTTACGGTGCTGGAAATCACGTCTGCACAGACGCACGCACCCAAAATCGCAGGGGCGCGTGGTCATGTGCCCCTGCGATCCGGCCCACAGAGGGGGTCCGTGGCAGTGAACCGGCCCAGGCAAGGTAAGCCTTGCCGACCCCTGCTTTAAAGGCTTCTGCTGGTTCTCTCACTGCGAGAAGGAAAGTTACAGGGAACTAGGCAGAGGGCCTTCTCGGTAGTGGCACCCACACTGTGGAACGCCCTCCCTTCAGATGTCAAGGAGACAGAAAAAACTACGCAACTTTTTGAAGACATCTGAAGGCTGCCCTGTACCGTGACGTTTTAATGCTTGATATTTTATTATGTGTTTATATAAGCTGTATGAGGGATGCAGGTGGCACTGTGGGTTAAAGCACAGAGCCTAGGGCTTGCCGATCAGAAGGTCGGCAGTTCAAATCCCCATGACGGGGTGAGCTCCCGTTGCTCGGTCCCTGCTTCTGCCCACCTAGCAGTTTGAAAGCACGACAAAGTGCAAGTAGATAAATAGGTACCACTCCAGCGGGAAGGTAAACGGTGTTTCTGTGCACTGCTCTGGCTCGTCAGAAGCAGCTTAGTCCTGCTGGCCACATGACCCGGAAGCTGTATGCCGGCTCCCTCGGCCAGTAAAGCGAGATGAGCACTGCAACCCCAGAGCCATCCATGACTGGACCGAACGGTCAGGGTTCCCTTTACCTTTACCTATATATGCTGTAAGCCGCCCAGAGTGGCTGGGGAAAACCAGCCAGATGGCCAGGGTATAAATAATACGATTATTATAATATAATAATTATTAAATAGAGATTTAATTTGTGTTTATGGGGGGGGGGCTGAAGTCAAATTACTATTTCTATAGCAGGGTCAAAGCTGGGTCCCTATCATTAGTGGCCTACAGCCCCGTAAGCATGAAATTGGCTATATATATATATATATATCCCACTGAGAATAACTTCAACTTAAGTCACTGTGGAACAAAACACTGGAACACTCAAAATCATTTGTCCATGCGTATGCACAAAAAGAAGTAGATCTATGGAAACCTGCACTGATCATTGCAATGCATCTTTAATTATAACTACCCCAGAATTAAAATATTATTGTATAACCCTAGATGGTTTTATAATCTTAGAAGGGGGGTTGGCTGTGAAGGGTCATAATTGTGCCTCTCGTGAGGGAACATTGCATGTCTGAATTTGCCATTACGCTACTGGAAATAAGAGGTTGTGGTCAGAAACAGCTGAAAAAGCCCTGGTGTCTATGTGAAAGTCTGGTTTTGAATTCCAGCCCTGCTGCATAAATTGGTGCTGAAAGAGTGACTTGCTTTTATAAAAAGGACTCTCCCGGAGACCATTCAAATCTAAGAACGAATGTGCTGTGGATTGAGAAAGACATTCGCTGCAGTTTCCCTTCTTCTCTTGACCCTTCATGCGACCTAAGCGAGTCTCTTCTAAACTCAGCAAACGTTTGTCACTCAGGGGATTGCCAGGGTATGAAGGACAATGTTGAAGCGCTACAACAGGATAATGGCCCCTCCTGCTGCAGGAGCCACATCAAGATGTGTATTTTCTATGCACAAAACCATTATATGGAGATCTCTGAGACACTGGGCTCAACCAAAGTCGGTGTTTCTGTAATAACACACTCCTTGAGAAAAGCAGTGGGAGCTCTGACCACCCCATCAGAACCAGACATGGTCTGAGAGATGTCTGGGCTGTACATGGAGGCTGCTTGCTCACTGTACCATAGAAGAACATTGCTTTTCCTTATTCTTTTTAACTTACTTGGAGGACTTACCTTGTGCTTTGATTTACTCCACTACACATGGGCTCTCGCACGTCCGGGGGGGGGGGGGGGAGAATGACTCCAGGAGTTGGTAGCGTTTCTTCAAAGGGAAAGCAAAAAATAAGAAGCTGGGAGATCATTTAGTAGCACGAGAGGCCAAAGCTTGACTCATGGCAGGGAACAGTCCATATAATTGTCGTAAGGATAAGATTGTCCTCTACCAATTCAAGTATGACAACTAGGATCGACAATGAAATGTTGTAGCATGCGATGTTTCCTGTTAAGGATTCCAATTTAACTACCCCTCTTGCCTGGCTTCCCATTTCATACAGAGAGAAAGAAGAAGAAGAGGAGGAGGAGGAGGAGGGGGAGGAGGAGGAGAAGAAGAAGATATCCCGCCTTACCACTCCCCTTCAGGAGTCTCAAAGCGGCTCACATTCTCCTTTCCCTTCCTCCCCCACAACAAACACTCTGTGGGGTGAGTGGGGCTGAGAGGCTTCAGAGAAGTGTGACTGGCCCAAGGTCACCCAGCAGCTGCATGGGGAGGAGCGGAGACGCGAACCCGGTTCCCCAGATTACGAGTCTACCACTCTTAACCACTACCCCACACTGGCTAAAACCAAAGGGACTCACACAGCATGGTCAGTCCTCACTAGACTGATTTGCAGCCTTATTCCCCCTAAAGCTTTTTCTGTGTGTACATGAGTGTACTTTTGCAAACCTCAAATACCCTGCTCCAGAAGTTGCTGAACTACAACTACCAACAGTCCCAAAAAGAAATGTCGATGGTAAGCAATGATGGGAGCTTTAGTTCAACTGCACCAAAAGTTTCCCACACCTGCCCAAGACTGCAAGAGAACATTTTTAGCTGCCTTCGTAACAGCTGAACATTTAAATTCCTTGGGCACAATACACATATTGTGGGATGCCAAATGCCACCTATTAGCACTTAACAAGAAAAACATGTTACTGTAAGAAAACATGCACATTTTAATGAAAAGAGCGTTCTCATCATGCAAGAAACTACAAATGCCTTGGGAAATGTTTAAAATGAAGAAGCAATGACTTTCATTTTAATTTGTATAGTGTCACTATAATAGTGGGGGAGACTTGAAAGATGGGTGTGAGGTTGGGGATGATGTTAACATGGTGGGCATTTCCATTTGGTGGAAATATGTTGGGAATCTTGAATATATAATTAAATCTATTACCTGGAAGTGAGTCTCACTGAACTCCATACTATTTACTTGCAAACATTCCCCCCCCCCATAAAAAAACCTAATTTGGTTGAAAAGAAAGGGGAGTGACATCACAAAATGTAGAATATTCCCATGGTGCTGTGTATGATTGTGCTCTGCTTTTAACCTTTAGCAAGATGCAGCAATGCATAAATCATAACAATGTTGTAAAGGTTAAAGTGGAAATCTCAACTTCCCTTAAAGGATTGTCAGGTTGTAAATGATCTTCCCGTCCTGAATGCTGTGAACATCCAATTAGACAATGAATTTTAGAGGTTTAAAAAAACCAGTCCTGTTTCTGTGGCATGAATCTTGAGCATCCAAACTATAAATTGCCCAGGTAAACATGAAACATTTCTGTCTGTTTGCAACCCTCTGTGTGTATATGTGAAACCATGGAAGGCTGAAAACTGTGGTCTTAGGCAAGGTAGGATAGCTAAAAATGGAAAGAAGGTTCTACCTTGGGCTGTTGAGTGTGTCCTGATGTCTCCAAATTCTGTAAATCCTAGTGGTGAGTAGGGATGCCAGAGAATTCTCATGAAACCAGAAACATGAGTGGAAATTGCCAATACTTACTTATTTGTCCCATGTCCAGAATGGAAATCAATCCAGCAAATAAAAGTTGTATTTGCTGATGTTGTTACTTTCAGTCTGCAAATGGCATATAATTGATTGCATCCCCCCCCCCCTTTGCATTGTACTGAAATGAATGGGGTGGAATAATGCAACTTATGTAATTCACACCATTAACTTGACATAATTTTGCCACGGTGGGCAGTGCAAGGAATAACATAGTTTGTGGCAGAAGTCAAACTGCAGCGGAATGGAAACAGTACTGCATGCGATGAATACGGGCAGGAGCAGGGGAGAAAAACACACACACACACACACACACACACACACACACACACACAAACCCCTTCTTAAATCTCTAGTGGTGAGAACATGATACATGCATATTTGCTCATGCTGTTAGGGAACACCCCCAGCAGTAGAGATAAGAGAATAGGCTATAGAACTGTACCCATCTATGAATGCAGGTGGCACTGGCTGAGGGGAATTAAGCTTGTTTCTCCCCTAGCCAGTAAGCCTACTTTGGAAGTGCCTGGTGGGCTACCATTAGCAATGGAGAAGAAATTCACATTCAATTCACATTTAAAGGTGACTCAACCTCATTTGCACTTTCTGAAATAATATGCAAACCAAAACACAATTCTCCAACTGTTCTCTAGCCCAGTAATGTGTACAAAAAAATACATATACTAGTGTACAGTGTGCAGAAAAACATACAAAGTGGTAAAAATAGGACACAAAAATGCATTACTTCACAGGAAATTGCTTTGAAAAAAGGTGTACAGTAGGAGGAATTTGAACTAAAATGATGATGTATTGTCACAAGTACTGTAAAAAAAAAAGAGTAAATCACAAATGATTGTGGAGAATTAAATTTAAGATTGGGGGAAAATGAGATACTGAAGGAAGGCAATTCCCCAACTACCTCTACCAAATATGAGGAGCTTGCTGCAACTGTGGTGGCAGCAGAAGCAGGCAATGAATTCCTTGGAGGCTGGATCTGCAGCTCCTGTGGATCCTGTCATCTGAGGTGGTCGCCTCACCTTGCCTCAGGTGGGGCAGGACTGGCCCTTCGGAAAGGGTGATGGTGCAGGAGAGGCTGAGTAGCAAGATAGCAGGGTGGGCAGAGATGAGAGGAACAAGGAAGGTGGCAATGCAGTGAGAACACAGATACAGTGAATGAGCGCAAAATATTTACGTGAAAGGGATCGGGGGGGGGGTGTGGATCTTGTCCGAAGCCCGGGTATGGGCTAGGGCCATGCCATGACCCCATCGGGAACCCTGGGGGAGCTCTTAGTTGTACACCAACAGGGCTCCTCCTACTGGTGGTTGACCCTTACTGCATGGCAGGCAGGAGTCAGATATAGTTGGGTCAATACCAGTGCCTAAGCCAATACCATTCACAATCTGTAACCAATAAAGTTGTGGCCTTAATTATCCCATTAACCAAAAGCACTGGTGTCCATGTGTTTTATTATGCAACTGGGCCTTGACATGCAACACGCATGCAGTAGATGTGTTGCAAGGGGGAGCACAAAATATTTGCCTACTTTCTATCACCCTTTCAGCTGCTTTCCAGTTCACCATGAGTAAAACAGGAAGAAGAGCCTACACTTCATCTAGGTAACAGTGACACGTAGGTGATGTTTTCAAAGCATTTGAGAAGATTTCAAGTGCTGGATATTATAACATACCTTACCTGACTCATATACTAATCTTTGCCAGCAGCATGCAGTGAAGTAGTTTATTTTCACATCTTTCAGTTTCCTTGTTAGTGTTCCCACCCTATCTTCTCCAAAGATTATTGTGATGTGAACAACTCTCTCATCATAGCAACACATCCCACACCATCCCTTTAATTGGGGCCCTATAATAGGTGTCGTGTCCCCCCCCCCCGTAGCTCTCATAGCCCCTTAAGTCTTTCCAGAGCTTTTGTTTTTGTTTTTCAAAGTACACTCTTAGATTATATATGTCTAAACAAGCAGGTGAATTAATACTGGCCTGGCATTGTCATTCTATGACTCCCACCTGGCAAGTGTCTAGGTAGATGCAATTGTCAAGGCACCAAAGGTGGTTTGACGAAAGATGGGCAGATTAATCTCTTTCCAGTCTGTTTAAGTTTGCCATGTGCTCATTGTGAATTTGTCCCATCCAATTTCTGCATCAACCTGTCATTTTAAAAAGCATTAAAGGGTGGATCTATGCACAGTGGGAAAAACACACTATAAATAAGTCAGAAATTGAATTGTTATAACAAAAGAAAAGAAAAATCCTATGGAAAATTGCATAGAATACCACCGCCAACTGGTGTTGCATGTTCATAATCCATTCAAAGCGCTGTTTTTTTGACAAATGTAGCTGAGTCCTTTGCTTTATTTGTATATACGTTTTGTCTTAAAATGTGCTTTTTTATACACATTTTATACCCCAAACTCACTCTGTATTTTGAAAAATTTGAGGACCAAATTCAAATGTGGAAAAACAAAGGGCACCTACATTCTGAGCTGCAAATTAGTCCAGGGCGTGTAACTCAGCTCACTTAAAGATGCAGACAAAACAAAATCCCTTCTGTGTTGTTGTGACCCATGGGCAATGAAATCCTTCAACTACAAACCTACCTTTAAAAGAAAAGGAGATGGTTCAAACCTGTTCTCTGCTATGCATCAGAACCATCTCTGCAGAAGACCCATGGGAGATATTGCAGCTATTACCTGAGCAGTGGTCAAGTGAAAACAAGCTACCAATATGATTCCATGTGGTCATCTAAGACTGCTGACTATGGCTGCTTTATGTGAGCAACTCTAGTGTAAACTGAGCTATTCTTGGACTGCCCTTGCTTGTCCACCTGCTCACTTGACTGACTGCTTCTCGGTTCACCTACCAACGTTCCTCCAGACCACTAGCCATGGCAGGTATTCAGTCTTGATGTACATTTGTGACCTGCCCAGCACACTGAGAATGAAATGTGGATGCTTTCTACTTGCTAAAAAAATAAAAGTCTATTTTCAGGGTAAGAGAAGAGGTTTCAGCCCTTGGAGGGTGGCAGGAGTTATTTATAACTCAGCAGTCAACAAGCATTTATTTATACATACAGATTTTAATTGCTGTGTCGTTTTAATGGGTTGTCTATTTTGATTGTGGATGTTTATATTTTAATGTTTTTGTAACTGGTTTGTATACCTTGAAGACTATTTAGAAGTCTAATTTGGCATGAACTAGTATATAAATTGATAAATAACAATAGGTATGGGTTATCTCCAACAAAGTTCTCCTCAGAGCCTCTGCTCTTGAGACTTGTGTCATAAGGATTACAGAGCGGCAAACCTGAAGAGAAGGTTGGAATCTAAGTTTAATAAGTAAATAATGAATGAAGCAGATAAGAACATTGAAGCTGTCCTTCTACAAATACCCTCATTGATATTCTGGAGGGAAAGCCTTAATAGTCTATGGCAGCCACAAATAACCTGGTGGCTTTATTAACAAAACTTAATATTCTAGGCTGCAATCCTATACTTTCTTACCTGGGAGTAAATCCATTTGCCCTTTCTCAGGCAGGTGGCATTGTGGGCAGGCCTTGGGCCTCCTTTGTGAACCAGCCTATTTCAGCCATATCGTCCTCCTGCTGTCATATTGGCCAATGGTGGCAGGAATCAGAGGGTGTTCCCCTGGGCATGGGGCCATATGACCAACAGTGCTGCTTGGCCCCGGGGCCAGGGCAAGGATAAATTCCCAGCCTGCAGAGGCTTTCAGCTCCTTTCTCGCCACGCCAGTTCATGAAGTTAGCTCCTTGTTCCTGCCTGAACCTCAGGCTTCCTTCCACCAGGGCATTTTTTCAGCCAGAACTCACTGAAACTCAGTACCGGCACCTCTCAGGTGGGCGCCATTGCCATCATAAGAAAACAATGGAGGCATGAATGGTGAGTTCCAGCAACTGTTTTTCTATAAAAATACTGTATTTACTCGTGCTCACCTTTTTTGGCCAAATTACGTTGCAAAAATTAAGGTGTGCATTAGATTTGATGGCACATTTACATTTGCCAACAAATATTTTCTTTTGGTTTCAAAGTTCTGAAAACCGAGGTGCACATTAGATTTGATGGCTCCTTAGATTTGAGTGAATAGGGTAGCACTGCTGTCCACCACCCTAGAGCTCCTGAAATGTGGAGGCATACCTGCCTCTAGAGCTAATGCAAAATAAAAACACAACAAAAATTAACTACATAAAGATATGCCATTGAAAAACACACACAAGAGCAACAACAAATCAAATCATGGTTTGCTATGTGGAATGCAAAGGAGAAAGACCTTTCTTTAACCAATTCACATCAGGATGGAAATTAACACCAACTTGCAACCCTATTCCCATATCACACAACCTGGATGCTCTTTTAGGTTGACATAAGACTTACTGAATGTCCCTCATTTTTTGTTTCCTGGGGAGAAATGTTATCTGGATTTTGTGCTAGTGGCAGCCATAGTCAGTGAAATGTATTGGCATTGGCTGAAATAGCTCTCTCTTCCTTCAAATCTCCTCAGATCATTATGTCAAAAAGAAAACCTCACACAGTGATTTCACTTTGAGCCAAGATGTGGTGGGACATCTTACTAACACATTACACTAATACATTACACAGTGGCTGGAGAATCATTAGGCACATTTCTGCCAATATATTAGAAGGCCAAACATTCCACAAGAACAAAACACGGAAATCATGATTTTTCATACCAGTTTGCCCCCGAGCCTTGCGTGCTTTTGAAACTCCAAAATAAGAATGATAAAAGCTAAGTTGAAGAAGCAAGAAAACTCTCACATTATTAATGAGTGGCTGAGGGAGGAGAGTTGAATATATATGTACGTACGTGTGTGTGTGTGTGTGTGTGTGTGTTTTGTTTTTGATAATCCTTTCCCCCATAAATGAACTTTGATTGTCTGAGTTGTGACAATGCCTGCCCTCAGTGGCATCTTTTCAGTACTGTGAATTTTCTCACATATATTTTTTGTCATCTTTTTAGTCACCCTTGAGAAATATCTGTTTCCTTAGAAGAGATGAGATATGAATTCACAGTATATCAGCGAGGTTCACATGCTGTGCTCATGATAAAAGGGATTTTTTAAGAGTGGTAATAAAAGTAAAGTAAATGGCCTCTTTAGGAATTGGTGGGGAGGAGGGGGAGTGCAAACTAATTTTAGCTAGCCAATAGGAGGAAACGCTGCCTACAGAAGACAATATAAAGGAAGACATGATAAGGATGTTCAAACGTCTAAAGGGCTGTCACACAGCATGTAAATGAGAACTGTCCTTTGCTCCTCCAGAAGGCAGGACTATGACCAGTTTGTAAAATTTGCAAGTACCGTATTTTTCGCTCTATAACACGCACCTGACCATAACACGCACATCGTTTTTAGAGGAGGAAAACAAGGGAAAAAATATTCTGAATGAAACAGTGGACGTATCATTTTTGTGCTTCATGCTGTGGCCACAGACATGTGATCTGATGGTGAATTTGGGGTGACCCAATGCAAAAATCCTGAGAATCCCTGTGGATCCATGCTTTGTAACCACGTTTTTGCACCATTGCAGCCCCAGGCAACAGTGGGTGCGTGATTTTTTTTTTGGGGGGGGGCAGGCTGTAGCCATGGACATGCTATGTGCTCTGATGGTGAATTTTGGCTGACCCAATGCAAAGATCCTGAGGATCCATGTGGATCCATGCTTTGTAACCACGTTTTTGCACCATTGCAGCCCCAGGCAACAGTGGGTGCGTGATTTTTTGGGGGGGGCAGGCTGTAGCCATGGACATGCTATGTGCTCTGATGGTGAATTTTGGCTGACCCAATGCAAAGATCCTGAGGATCCATGTGGACCCATACTTTTTAACCACGTTTTTGCACCATTGCAGCCCCAGGCAACAGTGGGTGCGTGATTTTTTTTGGGGGGGACAGGCTGTAGCCATGGACATGCTATGTGCTCTGATGGTGAATTTTGGCTGACCCAATGCAAAGATCCTGAGGATCCATGTGGACCCATGCTTTTTAACCACGTTTTTGCACCATTGCAGCCCCAGGCAACAGTGGGTGCGTGATTTTTTTTGGGGGGGCAGGCTGTAGCCATGGACATGCTATGTGCTCTGATGGTGAATTTTGGCTGACCCAATGCAAAGATCCTGAGGATCCATGTGGACCCATACTTTTTAACCACGTTTTTGCACCATTGCAGCCCCAGGCAACAGTGGGTGCGTGATTTTTTTTGGGGGGGGACAGGCTGTAGCCATGGACATGCTATGTGCTCTGATGGTGAATTTTGGCTGACCCAATGCAAAGATCCTGAGGATCCATGTGGATCCATGCTTTGCAACCACGTTTTTGCACCATTGCAGCCCCAGGCAACAGTGGGTGCGTGATTTTTTTTTTGGGGGGGGACAGGCTGTAGCCATGGACATGCTATGTGCTCTGATGGTGAATTTGGGGTGACCCAATGCAAAGATCCTGAGGATCCATGTGGATCCATGCTTTGTAACCACATTTTAAGTGGGGAGGGAAGGAAAAACACAGAAGGCTAAGAATGCACTAGAGGGCTATAACGTGAGGAAAGGAAGGCAAAAGTTTCCCCCCACCCACCCACACAAGCCAGCCACTGTTTAAGGATTTCATCCTTTTAAATGGAAGAAAGCATATTTGAATGCTGTGTGTCTCCAAAAACAAAAAGCAGGAAGTCAAATCAGAATTTTAAGCCGAACCTGTAATCTCTCTTCCCTTCACAAACATTGTTCCCTCCGGAGCAGGGAGAGGATAGAACAAAGGACGCTCTGCTTTTCCTCTCTTCTTGCCTGGAGGGGAGGGGCTTCCCCTGCTCTTTGTTCCGTTTGAGCAAACACAGCAACGAAACAGAAGCGGGTGGGCAGTAAGACCCTGAGGCAGAATGCAGGAAAGCAACAGTTTCCTCTCTCACGGAGCTCCCTTCTCCCTGAAGCGCGGTTTGATTTTTGCCTCATTTTTCGGCTCCAGGGACCACACATTCGCTGCATAACACGCACAGACATTTCCCCTTCCTTTTTAGGAGAAAAAATCTGCGTGTTATAGAGCGAAAAATACGGTAAGCTGATTGCAGCTAAATGTTAAAGAGACATTTCCTAATGTCAGGAGAAGGTTGTGAGTAAAAAAAAGTAGAGAGGTAAAGGTAAAGGACCCCTGGACAGTTAAGTCCAGTCAAAGGTGACCATGGGGTTGTGGCACTCATCTCACTTTCAGACCAAGAGAGCCAGCGTTTGTCCACAGACAGCTGTCTGGGTCATGTGGCCAGCATGATTAAGCCACTTCTGGTGCAATGGGACACTGAGACGGAAACCAGAGTGCACAGAACGCCATTTACCTTCCCGCCACAGCGGTACCTATTTATCTACTTGCACTGGCGTGCTTTCGAACTGCTAGGTTGGCAGGAGCTGGGACAGATCAATGGGAGCTCACTTTCCATTGCAGGGATTTGAACCACCTATCGGCAAGCCCAAGTGGCTTGGTGGTTTAGACCACAGCGCCACCCACGTCCCTGGTGCTGACTCATGGGAGAGATGAACTCTCCTATGTGGGAAGTTTATGCCGACGTTGGATGACTGTCAATCAGGGATGTTGTAGTTGCATCCTGCACTGAACAGGGAGAAGGGACTGGAGGATGTCTAAGGTAAGGTCTCTGTCAGCTCTCTGATTCTAGAATATGTAAAATGTCCAAAAAGGAAAGGACAAACTTCAGTAAAACTTCAGCTCTTTCATATTGATGGGAAGATCTACACACAGCCTAGAACACAGGATGTGTGCATCAGATAATGTAGGAGTGATGTTTGAGCTCATATATAGCACTGTTTTGCTCAACATGCACCTTGAATGTTGAATATGACAGGGGTATATGTGCATAAATGCATCCCCAAGAACAACTCACACGTTCCAGGACCACAGACCACACAATCACAGAGAGTTAGAGGGCTCAATCTCCATGCTCCTTGGAATGCAACATGTTTTTGCTTGAGTTTGGTCATGAGCTTTTTCCATTCTGTTTTCTACAATTGGGGGGAAATGCACCAAAAAAATAAATAAATGCATCTCAATTATCTGCCTTTTACTCTAAAATATGGGTTTCAGCATGCACTTCTCTATAAAATGTGTCTGATTCTGGCTGAGAACTGCATCATAAAATTTGGAGAAGTGTGTGGTCCAAATGACAGCTGCAATCCGGCCCATCTCTTAATCTAGAAAGGGAGAATTAGATTGGTTTACTCAAAACCATGGACTGAATGGAAATTTCCTCCATCTAAACTATAGGGGGATGTAATGAACTTCAGAGGTAGGTTTAACACCTTTGAGGAAGCACAGACTGAGAGATGCTAGCCTCTTATCTGAGCAAGAGTTTCCCAGTTCCCAGGGCAAATAGATAAAATTGGTGTCCTCAAGTCCTGGCAACGAAGCCATTAAAAATAACCCTCATTTTAACAAATGGCTTTTAAGACTACAATAAACATTTCCAATAAAACAAGGTCAGTAGAGGGAGAACGTTTTCAGAAGGACACAAATTAAATGCTTTACTAGAGAGACTGCAACGAAATAAAACCAAAGTTGCACCACAAATAGGCCCAAATGCTCTTTATTTGAGTATCTGCTATTGCTGTTTGCGTGCAGAAAGGTTTTTAATAAGTTATGAATCCAAGTGACCAAAATGCCAGTTTGAAGCCATGTCTAAGTAAGTATGTCACTTCCAAGTCTCCTAGTGCTCAGGTGGGAACAGAACAGGTGGGGTGACAAATAAGGAAAGGTCAATGAGAAATAATAACAGAAAAGCGAAAGTTTTGTGGAACAGCTCCAGGCTGCAATTTTGTTTATTCTTAGCTCCCCAGAGAAAGAAATACTGGAAGTGAGGGGAAGAGGATTTCCAGGAAAAGTATGGAGGAAACATATCCTGCAACCTTTTAGTTGGGCAGAGACCTAACGGCATCTCAGAGCCAAATTCTACATGATGCAGGAGATCTATGAATAAAAAATAAAAGGTTGCCACCTTTGATCAGGCAAAATAAAGGACAGGGGCAAAATATAGGACATGTCAGAGGGTGGTTTGCAGGGCTAAAAACTATGTTACCTAGTGCAGAAATGACTTCTCCTGGTGAACCTGGAGTGGGGAAGAACAAAGTGGGGCTTGGCCGAAGCATCGGCCCCTTTTTCCCTGGCCCTGACCCCACCCCCAGCTGGCAGCCCATTGCCCTGCCACACTGGGGGTGGGACGACAGCTGCCCTATACCAGGTGGGTGGCCCTGGGCAGGTAGTCTTGCCTGGTGTCGCAAACTCCACCCATCCATTGGGAGGGGTTGGGTGGAAATTGTAGGGCTAAAAATTATGCTCCTGGTGCGGAAATGACTTCTCCTGGTGCAGGAATGCCTTCTCCCACACCTGACCAGGCACCTGCAAACATCCTTTCTTACTCTCCGCATACAGAGTCACTACAAAGAAGGCTCTTCCATCTGGCTGTGCCTTGCAGACATCACTCAATGATGAGACCACCATGAAGAAAGCCACGAGAAAGCCCTCTTAAGTTCGTTTGCCTTCTAAGGTGGGTGGCTTTGCAGGCAGTCCCCGAGCTGCTCTCGTGAACAGGCAAATGGCAGGCTAGATCTTCTGCCGGTCACCAAACTGGTCAATGGTGGCAGGAGCTTGTGGGTGTTCCCACAAGCACTTGGTGGCACTTGGCCCTACACCTTCCCTTCCACGGGTATCCTGTTAAAAGGATCTGGAAGGAGTGGCTCTTGTCCGACACCCAGGTAGGAACTAGGGCCATACCACGCCTCCAATGGGGACCACTTAAGGGATGCCCCGATTGGACGTAGGTCATAGGGCATCCCCTATTGGCTGGTTTCACCCTTAGAGACACTCCAGCAAAAGGGCTGGAGTGGTATTTGCGGTAATTTATCCCAATGTCTATAACCAAACCTTCACATCTGTTGCATGTCAAGGTCCCCTAAATAAATCACAATTCACACAGAATTTTTGTTTAAGGTTTTTGGCATAATTTTGGCCACAACTTTATTAAAATACATAAATGTGAGTGGTTGCTTAGGCATTGGTTATGACTATCTGTCCCCCCGCCCAGGGACAGAACTGATTTCTGGATTCCAGGGAAAGCCAGTGAGGGAAAACAATATTGGGGAGAAATGGAGCTGAGCCACAGGCCCTCGCCTCTCCCCGCATGCTCCCAGGGGCTTGCATGGCCCTAGCCCCTTGCCAGGGATACAGACAAATGTATGGCAAACCCTGGATTCCTTTAGCGGAGTTCCCTTGCAGCAGCAGCATTGGAGGGGCAGGCACAGCCAACCCTTACGCCTCCACCAACCAAATTTTAACCAATGCCTAACCACAACCTTACAAGTTGTGATGATTTGCTACGCCGTAGGCAAAAACCAAATGGCACCAGCCAATCTGCCCCAACTGCCCCAAAAGCAGACGACCCCATGACAGGCATAGCAATGTCAAATGCAACAGTCCTAAATTAGGGAGGGTAGGCGTGTGATCTGATGCACGCAGCAGAAGAGACTGGAAAAAGCTGTGTGCCAAGAATATATAACCTTCAGGCCAACCCTCTAAATGGTAACATCAAAATCTCCTCAACAACCCAAATTGGCCCAGTCACAGTCGTGGCCATCCAAACGATCCTGCCCAGTAACCAAGAGGGGGTGTCCTTTTAGACCCCACCGCAACACGTGCTCTCCATGAAGGAGAACACACTTAACCAATAAAGTTGTGGTCTTATTTGATCTCATAAAATCAACATTCTGTGTATTGTCTAAATTAATCCCTATGGAATGGGGTGGTCTCAGGGTCTCAACATGCAAGCCTATTCAGAGAGCAGCTTCAGAGAGGACTGATTCAGAGGACTATGGCAGTGGGGAAATTTGGGTGGTCAATCTTTTCTACTGTGAAATGTTTCCAATTAAAGTTGTTCCCTCACCCTGGTGACCTTGCCGAACCTAATAGATACCACCGAGGTCTCCCAAAGCCAAGGTAGGATGACCAAAAAGTGCCGCTAAGGCAACAATGTCTCAGGTACTTACCCTACCAGATCTTAATTTTTTTCTTTCCTGCTAAAAGCTAAATAAAATAATTTAAAAACACCACTCCAGGGACTCACAGCAGTATAGAGTAGTCAAAAAAGAGGAGACCAGTGGCCAATCAAGGGCTTCCTCAAAAATTCCTAATCAGCCACCAAACAGAAAAAGGTGGGGCAGAAGGCACCACAAAAAAGAAAAGTGAAGAGTTTAGGGAGGAGCCAGCTTATAATGTCAGGCTTCTTCTCCTTCCTGGTTGTCCAGGAGGTAACCCTATGCCTACTTCAGCTCCTTCCCAGGGTCAAACCAATCCAAGCCTTCTTCCTAGGGAAGTTGGGCTGTAGCAAATTTGCCTGCACTTGAGGGTGGGAGCGGCATTGGACGACAGTTTTATATTGTTTTCATACTGAAATTATTTATCAATTTCTTACGTTTTCTCCAAGGTGAGATGATGTTGGAAGCCACTGCTGTGAGTTAGGGCTTTTAACTTCTAACAGAATTTCTACAGAGCCTTCATTGTAATTCTGTGCAGGGAGGTATTCACAGAGCAGTGGGTGGGTTCCCATCAAAAATTTGAATAGCATGTAGAAAGAAGCTGACTTCAAGAATAAAGGAAGGTTGGCGAATCCTGTCTGTACTTCTGAGGAAGCCTGTAGGAGTAGCAACAGGCCATGACGCCATTAGCTCACATCACTGGCTAGAATCTCTGCCAGTGAATCAGCCCCATAATTATTGCTACTACCAAGATATCTCCCTTCCTTCCTGGGTATTACTTCTGCTCTGTCTGAAAATTACCTCTTGGTGAAGCATCCATTACATGTAGGATAATTTGTCACACAACACCTGGATTCTCGTAAACAATCCTGTTTTTCAGCTGCATATCTCAACTGCAACATTTTTGAGTGAAGAATGCATGTGCGGAAACACTCAGGAGCTTCGCAGCATTAAGCATTCCAGCCAGCAGTGGCTGGTCCCCCTTGAGACTAGTAGGGGGAAGGCAGAAAAAGCAACTGTAGGTGAAGCAATGGCAGGCAGCACCAACCAATTCCTCCTCTGTGATGTGTCCTACAAGAGCAACCATAAGACAGAAGAAGAGGAAGCTATAGTTGGTGCCACCTCCATGGAGTGGTTTGTAAGACAGCAGGCAATTGGGGGCATCTTGGGGTTTGGTAGGCAGTGCCTCATTCACTCTAGTGGACCACCACCCTCTGCTGATACAGGTTGCGGGTGCTCTCACACCCTTCATCAGCAAGAGCCCAATCTAATCTATGCACTTGTCAGCCTCAGCAGACCCTTCTAGGCCCTGGTGCATACCAATGCTGGCAAGAGCATGAATTTATGCTTTTAAAGACTGTCTAGGTATAAGTGAAGGAGGAAAGAATGGTCAGCAGACGCAAGAAATAAACAATACAACCTGGGGCAAATGCGTGAGTATGAAAGTTTGCACAAAGCTAGTGACACCTCACATAAATCAAAATGCACCAGCCATTGTTAAATCGCACATCTATTAATTAGCACAGCAACTATTCTATTAGCCATCAGCATATGGCCTCGTTTTACTGTCCTTTTGTTTGTGGAACTTATGGAGTGCAAGCATGAAAGCAGTGTGTGGGTAATTGTTTATTAATTAAGATGGGACGTCTCCCAACTGTTCCCACAAATGTCATACAAAAGTTCTCCTGGCCTCATTTACACAGATGGCGAGAATCCTCCGGGGATCTCATATTAACTTGAAACTCTTTGGAGAATGTGGGGGGTGCAGGGGGGCTGGCCGCACCAGGCGCAACATCTGGGGGTTAGGGTTAGGGGGCGCAAATTAATTGCCTTGCCCCGCTGACAACCCACGCTACGCCACTGCTCAGGGCTGATAAAAATTGTAGTTGAAAGCAGACCCTCTATGTGTCCTTGTTTTCCAGGGACAGTACAGATTTACAGATGCCCCTGTTTTCATCAGAGAAATGTTGGAGGGTATAGAGTTATGCAACCCCTGAGTCAAGGAGATAAGTAACTAGACAACCTTTAGAAGACCTCTGAAGGCAGCCCTGTATAGGGAGGTTTTAGAAATGATCCCCCCCCATTTTAAACTTTATTTAATTATTACAGTATAACTATACTGCAATAATGTGTGACAAATTCACATTCAACATACATATATCCAAATACTTTTGCTTATTTTTGAAAAGTTTTATTATTATTTTTATATATGTGGAGTGGTTGGGGAAACCTAGTCAGATGGGCATGGTATTATTACTATTAAGGACATCCCACTTTTCATCGGAGAAATGTTGGAGAGTATGCATCTGAAGAGACGTGGGTGCGCTGTGGTCTAAACCACAGAGCCTAGGGCTTGCTGATTGGAAGGTCGGCGGTTCGAATCCCCACAACGGGGTGAGCTCCCGTTGCTTGGTCCCTGCTCCTGCCCACCTAGCAGTTCAAACGCACGTCAAAGTGCAAGTAGATAAATAGGTACCGCTCCGGCGGGAAGGTAAACGGCATTTCCATGCGGTGCTCTGGTTTTGCCAGAAGCGGCTTAGTCATGCTGGCCACATGATCCGGAAAAAAACTGTCTGCGGACAAACACTGGCTCGCTCGACCAGTAAAGCGAGATGAGCGCCGCAACCCAAGAGTCGTCTGCAACTGGACATAAATGTCAGGGGTCCTTTACTTTTTTACCTTTTTATGCCTCTGAAGGGCCTCAGGTCTATTAATCCCCAAGATAGATTCTTAAGGTAGGATTTGCCTAACCAGCCACTTTAGTGGAAACCCTGAACAGGAAATGGCTTCTACTTGGACAACATAACTTCCCCCTCCTTTCCTCCTCCTTTGAAACTCCCCCCCCCCAAAAAAAAAATTGCTTTGGGAATTCCCTCAGCCTCTCAGAGGAGATGGTGAGGAGAGAAAGGAGAAGTTCTACTGCACAACTGGAAATTGTTCCACTTATGCAGTGACTCCACCCACCAGCCGTAGGAACCAATTGCCTTTGCTGGAAAAGATGATGAAATCTAAGAAGTGTGGGGAATTCATTGTGGTTCTGTATGAAAGGAGACCCTGGGCCACCTCATGGCCTGGTAACTGGATTCTTATTTAACTGTTTCGATAGTGATGTGTGTTTATTGCATATTTGCTATTATGCATCTGCTGGCAAAACACATCTAACTAAGAACAGTTGGGTAACTCGTCCCCCAACCCAGAACTAGTTTGGGAAAATTCTTATATTACATTCTTGGTTCATAATAACTCGAAGCTCAACACAAGCTCTACCCATAATCAACAGGCTCAGCCCACAGTCAAAGGAACTGGCAGGGCAGAGTGAGAAAGAGTTGCAGAACTGTATGGCTACCTTCGAGACCATTGCCTCCTTAATGCATCCTTAATGAACAACCCTGAAAATAGGGAGGGTGGGCGGGTGATCCAATGCGTGCAGCGAAAAGAGGAAGCTCAATGCTGCGCGCAGGGAATATATAGCTTAGAGCTGTCAATCACAAAATGGCAACATCAAAATCTCCCCAACAACCTGCCACTTCCCCAAATTCTTGAATCTTTTCTATTACCTTAGGGAGTGAAGTTTTTGGGTCTTCCACTGTTATCACTAAATCATCAGCATATTCTTTTAATTTAAACTCACTGTTAAACTCACTGTAATCTCTTTATCTGCTCTTATATTTTTGGCAAGCACTTCCAGTACCAGGATGAACAGCAATGGTGATAATGTTTAAATGTATTTCACATGGCTAGGGCTTTTTGCAGTGGGAGGGGGGGTCATGCTGGCATGAGTGGCAGGACTCATGGGCGCCGACTCCATGGGGCCTGAGGGGGCCCGAGCCCCCCCAATAATGTAAAAAATTATCGCGCGCCTTGGCTCCCTCGTCGCGCGCCTTGGCTCCCTGGCAGATGCCCCCCCCGACCTCTCCCTAAAAGCCCCTTCCCCTGTCTGACTGCTCTCACCACCAGAAAGGCCTTCCTAATGTTTTGTGGGAATCTCCTTTCTTGTTTCCTTATATTTTATTGAGAGTATTACAAGGAGTTAAATTGGCGGGGGGGGAGGGGGAATAAAAAGGTTACATGCATTAAAAATAAATAGAAGCAGAGGAAAAGAGCAATAACAAAATAGCAATGGAATATAATTAAGCCTACAGAGCTATATATGCAAATGGATCTACTTATTCTTTCCCTTGAAGATACGTTGATTCGTTTGTTACTGTGGTTTCGATCAATACTTTCCAAAGATCTTTACATTTGTCCATGCATGATCTTTGTCTGAAAGCTCATGGGTTGCAGGAGTTGTCATAGGAGGTTATATTTTTGACCTTCCAACTGTTATGGAAATTACAGGGGGGGGGCACATCTTTAAAGTTGTTAAATGTTGCAAATATTGTGCCTGAATGTACCCTTTCAACTTGACAGCTCAGGGAAGTTACCTAGATAAAATCCTGTAAGACAATGTATCAGCCTTAATCATTTTGCAGATGTTAAGGGGGGGGCAGAGCCTGCAGCCACCATCCCTTTCCGGTGGGGAGGGGGCAGAGGAAAGACAGGAAGCTTTCCCCTGCAGAGTTAGACCCCTTGGCTGCGTGGCCCTCGGGTCCCTTCAAACTCCTGGGCGTTTTGCTGGTGGGGGGCTGCGTGGGGGCCTGGGCGATGTGAGAAGAGGAAGCTTGCAGGCCTGGTTGTCTGTTGGGGGCAGCAGGAAGAGGCGGGGGGGGCAGGATGTGCAGCCCCTGCCTGGCTTTCCTGTGGGACCAAGGAAGCGGCTGGGGGGGGGGGACTTGGCCGCTGGCCTTTGTTGCGGAGGCGGCAGTGTGGGAACGCCAGTCCCAAGGGCAGCCTCTGGGGTCTGGGTGCTGCTGCCTGTCTCCTGCCATGGACTTGGCGGTGGGGGGGGGCTGTGCTATTGGGCTGGCAGAGACTTAACGGGGGGCTGCCTCTCCCAGCCAAAGCTGACCCACAAAATTGCAACCCAGTGTGTGTGTTTGTGGGGGGGGGGGAACCAGCCTGCGCAGGGTAAGCCCCGATGGGGCTCCTGGGCTCCTTCTGATGCATGAAAATTGGAGGTTGTCCTTTACAGCTCAGCTCCCCAAGGGGCTCCAAGCCTCCCAAGTCCATTATCAGTCGGAGACGAATGAGCGGAAGCGGGAAGAAAGGGGAAGAATCTTTATTTTTCTGTTGAAACAGAGCCCTCCTTCCCACTGGCATTTGCAAGGAGGGGAGGACCCCAAACAAAGGTGTGCAGCAGCTTTGAAAGACTTTTCCGGCTCAACATCAGGAAGAGCTTTCTGACAAGAAGAGCTGTTCAGACGGTCTCTGCTCCCTGGGAGAGGCTAGGTGGCCATCTGTCAGGGATGCCTGAGCTAAGATTCCTGCATTGCAGGGGGCTGGACTAGATGACCTTGGGGTCCCTTCTGTCTCTATGATTCTATGATTAGCATAATGCAAGCATCTCAGGAAGAGGCATCTACCAACAGAAATCCAAGAGTGTGGCTTCAAGGGACCTGCAGGTGCTGATTGCCGTACTTGGCCAGTTCCTTAGGACTGGTACATACAGTCATACCTCAGGTTACAGGTGCTTCAGCTTAAGCATTTTCAGGTTATGGATGCACTGAAACCCAGAAGCACTGGAATGGGTCACTTCCAGGTTTCGGCACTTGTGCATGCGCAGAAGCGCTCAATCACAACCTGTGTGTGCGCAGACACAGCAATGTGAGTTGCGAACCCTGTGCCTCCCACATGGATCACGTTCGCAACCCGAGCGTCCACTGTACCTTGGTTCTCGAACAGAATGCGTTCCGGAAGTCCATTCGACTCCCGGAACCATTTGAAAACCAGAGTGCGGCTTCTGCCAGAGGAGCCCCCTGCAGCCAATCGGAAGCCGCACCGGATGTTCGCCCTCCAAAAATCATTTGAAAACCAGAACACTCACTTCCGGGTTTCGATTGTTCAGAAGCCGATTTGTTTGGGAGCCAAGGTGCTCGGCTTCTCAGGTACAACCGAACCTGAGTCCTTGGGGGCGCTGCCTCCCCGGGCAGGAACGCTGCGGGTGTGCGAGGGAGGAGGGCGGCCCCTGGGGGCTGGGAGAGCCGGGCTGCCGTGGCCGAGAGGGCTGCTCTGCCGGGCGCCGCTGACATTGGAACTTAGAAAACTTCCCGGGGCAGGACCCCGGTATGGCCCCCCCCAATATTTTTTATAAGTCGGCGCCCCTGGCAGGACTCTAGAGGTGGTAGCAGCTCTGCCACTACCATTAACCTCTACTGGAGGGTTTGGACTGTGCCCTAAGTGCATTCAGTATTGCAACCTAATTGTTGGCTAATATTTTTTTTTAAAGTGGAATCAAAGGTTGGTGTGCTATGAATCACTGGATATCTATAATCTGCCCATAAAGGGTGATTAATTAAACCAGATCCAAAACACAATAGAAGTTGTTATGATGGGAGATATATTTTCAGAAACATTTTACTACAGTAAGTGTTGGCATTTGCAAGAACAGCTTCCTTGGAGGAGGGGATACAAACCTGGGAAAGGATGGAAATAAGTTCCTGGAATGGCTAAGGTGGCATGTCCTTTCATTCCTGGAGAAAATACCACCATGTGGAAAGTTAAGAAAGTGCTTAAAGAGTGTAGTGCCAGTTTTTAAAACCAGCAACTTGGTAATTCCAAAGCACTATACATCTCCCCAGATCAGAATGAATGGATGCAGTTCTCCAATATTTTCAACATCCACTTTTTGAATGTAAATTAAATCAAAGTGCTTACTGAAGAAATGCACTTTTGTTGAAGGATGTGCTCAGTTGGGCAGTGTATGTACCCAGCAATAATCATACCCTTTTTAAATTTGCAAGCTGAGAGGAAAAGCTGTTACATTTCCTCCTTGTCACTGTTCCAACCTAAAGTTATTCTGATTTTCCTCTGTGGTTGTTTGGAACACTCAATATCAGGGCCGCAGGTGAGTGTGTGCATAACTTCTCTCGTTTGATGTGCCCTCTGGAAACACAGCAAGCAGGCACCCACATATTCCCTTCAGAGCGCCTGATCCTGCCAGCCTCAGAATAGCAGCTACCTTTGCTTGGCCCCTTACCATGTGAGGGCCAGATTCATTATTAGGACCCCCTTGGGGTTTTGCTTTGCTAAATTGTGTCCTCCATCATGGAGAGCATGCGTTGTGGTAAGATCACCAGAACTGCCTCCTTGTTGTGGGGCAGGACCGTTTGGATAGCCACATCACCCCATTGGATGCCCCTTGGTTGCTGGGGCAGAAATTTGGCTGGTTGGGTTGTTTATTGGCTGCCAAGGGGCTATTTAAGCTGCTGCACATCACTGGGAACCTTCTCTTTCTTGTGACGTGCACTAGATTACCCTCCCTCCCTATATTTAGGGCTGTTCTTTTGGCCTTGCTATGCCTGTCTAGGGGTCATCTGTTTTGGAGCAGGGGCCCGGTAGGAATTTTGCTATTTGGCTGATTGGCTGTTGCCATTTGGTTTTTGCCTAGTAAAGGTAAAGGTACCCCTGATCGTAAGGTCCAGTCATGGACGACTCTGGGGTTGCGCGCTCATCTCGCTCTTTAGGCCGAGGGAGCCGGCGTTTGTCCACACTCAGCTTCTGGGTCATGTGGCCAGCATGACTAAGCCGCTTCTGGTGAACCAGAGCAGCGCACGGAAACACCGTTTACCTTCCCGCTGGAGCGGTACCTATTTATCTACTTGCATTTTGACGTGCTTTCAAACTGCTAGGTTGGCAGGAGCAGGGACCGAGCAACAGGAGCTCACCCTGTTGCAGGGATTCGAACCGCCAACCTTCTGATCGGCAAGTCCTAGGCTCTGTGTTTTAACCCACAGCGCCACCCACGTCCCTTCCATTTTTGCCTACCGTGTAGCAAATCATCACAAGCTGCTTCAGGTTGTGGCGGATGTTCTCCTGGAGACACCTAGTTTGGTTGTCCTAGGTAAAGGTAAAGGTACCCCTGCCCGTACGGGCCAGTCTTGACAGACTCTAGGGTTGTGCGCTCATCTCACTCTATAGGCCGGGAGCCAGCGCTGTCCGCAGACACTTCCGGGTCACGTGGCCAGCGTGACAAAGCTGTTCTGGCGAGCCAGCGCAGCACACGGAAACGCCGTTTACCTTCCCGCTAGTAAGCGGTCCCTATTTATCTACTTGCACCCGGGGGTGCTTTCAAACTGCTAGGTTGGCAGGCGCTGGGACCGAGCGACGGGAGCGCACCCCGCTGCGGGGATTCGAAACGCTGACCTTTCAATCGGCAAGTCCTAGGCGCTGAGGCTTTTACCCACAGCGCCACCCGCGTCCCTTTTGGTTGTCCTAGGGGATTTTAATATCCATGCTGACACGACCTTACAAGGGGCCGCTCGGGACTTTGTGGAAAGCTGTCCCTGAATAAGTCTGGCCCAACTCATAGCCACGGGCATGCCTTAGACTTGGTGTCCACCACCATGGATGTTGGTGATCTGACACTAATTAAAAGCGAAACAAAAGAAGTGCCATGGTCAGATCACTTCCTGGTGCAACTGGACTTCTCCGCAACCCTTCCCCTCTGCAGGGAGGTGGGACTGATTCGGATGGTCCGCCCCCGCCACTTAATGGATCCAATTGGCTTCCAGAGAGTGGTAGGGGATGCTTTATCCCAAGTCGATGGCCTTTCAGCTGATTCCCTGGTGGCACGCTGGAATGCGGAGTTAACCAGGGCTATTGACTGTCTGGCTCCGAAGCGCCCTCTCCGATTGCATGGAGCCCGGACAGACCCGTGGTTTTCCCCAGAGCTGAGGGTGATGAAACAATCGTTGAGACGGCTAGAGCGCCGGTGGTGGAAAACTCATTCTGAATCAGACCGGACACAGGTTAGAGCTCAGCGTCGAGCCTACCAAGTGGCAATGGCAACGGCGAAGAAGACATTCTTCGCCGCCTCCATTGTATCTGCAGAAAACAGCAGCAGCAGACTTTTTCAGGTGGTTCGCAATCTATCGGAACCACCTGCACCACCGGGGCCTGGTAGGGACCCCAAGATCTCCTGCAATGCTATTGCAAAGTTTTTTGCAGATAAAATCGCTCAGATTCAGAAGGAGGTAGACTCCACCGTGGGAGCAGGGCCAGGGCGGGAGTGTGCTAGAGTTCTGTCTGGTCCTGTTACATGGGATCAATTCCAATCTGTTACCTCCGAGGATGTGGACAGGCTGCTTGGACAAGTGAAACCAGCCACCTGTCTCCTTGATCCTTGCCCATCCTGGCTAATAAAAGAGAGCCGGGAAGGGCTGGGCGATGGGCTTTGTGGGGTGGTGAATGCTTCCCTCTGTGAGGGAGCCTTCCCAGACCCGCTGAAAGAGGCGGTCATTAAACCGCTTCTTAAAGAAACATCTTTAGACCCGGCCAATTTGGCCACGATGGCCAACTATTGCCCAGTCTCAAATCTACCATTCTTGGGCAAGGTGATTGAGAGGGTGGTTGCTGAACAACTCCAAGCACGCCTGGAGGAAGCGGACCATTTGGATCCCTTCCAATCGGGATTCAGACCTCACCATGGGACTGAAACTGCCTTGGTCGCACTGGTTGGTGATCTCCGGCAGGCTAGGGACAAAGGTGAGAGCTGTTTCCTAGTTCTGCTGGATCTCTCAGCGGCGTTTGATACCATCGACCATAACATCCTTCTGGACTGTCTTGAGGGGCTGGGAGCTGGGGGCACTGTCATACAGTGCTTCCGCTCCTTCCTCCTGGGCCGTGTTCAGAAAATGGTGGTGGGGGATGAGTGTTCAGACCCCTGGGCTCTCACTTGTGGGGTCCTCAGGGTTCCATCCTCTCCCCCAGGCTTTTTCATATCTATATGAAGCCGCTGGGAGAGATCATCAGGAGGTTTGGACTGGGTGCTCATCAGTATGCAGATGACACCCAGCTCTACCTCTCCTTTAAATCAGAACCAGTGAAGGTCCTGTGTGAGTGCCTGGAGGCGGTTGGAGAATGGATGGCGGCTAACAGATTGAGGTTGAATCCTGACGAGACGGAAGTACTGTTTTTGGGGAACAGTGAGCGTGTGGGTGAGGGGGATTCCCTGGTCTTGAATGGGGTAACTGTGCCCCTGAAGGACCAGGTGCGCAGCCTGGGAGTCATTTTGGACTCACAGCTGTCCATGGAGGTGCAGGTTAACTCTGTGTCCAGGGCAGCTGTCTACCAGCTCCACCTGGTACGCAGGCTAAGACCCTACCTGCCCGCGAACTGTCTCGCCAGAGTGGTGCATGCTCTAGTTATCTCCCGCTTGGACTACTGCAACGCGCTCTACATGGGGTTACCTTTGAAGGTGACCCGGAAACTGCAATTAATCCAGAATGCGGCAGCTAAACTGGTGACTGGGAGTGGCCACCGGGACCACATAACACCGGTTCTGAGAGATCTGCATTGGCTCCCAGTACGTTTCCGAGCACAATTCAAAGTGTTGGTGCTGACCTTTAAAGCCCTAAACGGCCTCGGTCCTGTATACCTGAAGGAGCGTCTCCACCCCCATCGTTCAGCCCAGACACTGAGATCCAGCGCCGAGGGCCTTCTGGCAGTTCCCTCATTGCGAGAAGTGAGGCTACAGGGAACCAGGCAGAGGGCCTTCTCGGTAGTGGCACCCGCCCTGTGGAACGCCCTCCCATCAGATGTCAAAGAGATAAACAATTACCTGACATTCAGAAGACATCTTAAGGCAGCCCTGTTCAGGGAAGATTTTAATACATAACGCTGTATTGTTTTTAACACTTGATTGGGAGCCGCCCAGAGTGGCTGGGGAAACTCAGCCAGATGGGTGGGGTATAAATAATAAATTATTATGAGATTTGATGATCGGCTAAGGCTTTGGCAGGATGCCAGATTGTTATTGAGAGAGTTGGACGGAAGGAGAAGCTGGAGTCTTGCCAGAGCTTTGGCGGGACGCCAAATTACTCTCTATCTAGACTCAAACAATAGCAAAAAAGGGAGAGAAGATGGCGTGTGACGCAGTTGAAATTACAGCCTCATTCTCTGGTAAGACTGTATTTCAACAAAGTCTCTCCATATCTTCAAACAAGCTGATACCTTGCCAATAATAATTAAAGCCCTCCACAAAGGACCGCACCATTAAACATCAAATTCTCAAGTTTTTTTAATGAAGTTTCACTTGCATTCCGTTTAATTAATTGAATCTTTCTCCATGAGGCTTGCCAAATCATGAAGTAGGTGTCAGTACTGCAGTGTTTCATTCTTTCATTGCACAGTGTGACACTGTGCCTTTAATTGCCTAATTACCTAATGTATTGTTGTGTGAGAACGGGAGCGATTTCTATATCTCCTCCTCCTCCTCCCCTCTGGTCCTTGCATCTGGCTTTTGCTGAAGGATACGGCTGCGTGAGTCAGCTCGTCGCTCTGTGGACTTCTGATCTTCTCGATGCTGCTTTCCAGCCAGAGTCTGCTTCTGCTGTACTCTTCTACTACGGGCGAAGTTCCTCACCATTCGGACAAGTGAGGGAGGGCGTTGGCCCAACAGCACTAAGTATAAAAAAAGATGAGACGCTCACCTCACATCTTCTGTAGCAGAGCGACAAAAGTCCTTTCAAAGTCCAAATTCAAATCTTTGTTGAAAAACAGGAATGCTCCCGCTCATGGCGTTGGCATTGGAGATTTTCCAATTCGTGCAATGCTAAACACCCAGCGCCCCTGCCTCCACTGTAGCGAGCGGCAGATATCGGACGGCGTGCGGGTGAAGGCACGTGCGCCCCATCCCTGCGGGGTTCAACAGGGATAATTACCCCCAGATTCACGTTGTTTAATTGCACGGCTAGGGTCCGGTGTCCTGGGAAAGCAGCCAAACGCCATAGGCCATCACATCGGAAGTCTTCTCCAAAGTCTTTTTTTATATTTTCTCTCTGATAGTAAGAGCCGACAGTGAAAAGGAACTCTCTCTGAAGGGGTGGATCTTCATTGGGGGTTTTAAGAAGAAGTTGGATGGTCATGGGTGCTTGAAATGAGATTTCTGGAGGGGGTTGGACTAGATTCTGAATCTATGATTCTATACTTCACCCTGGTGTGAGATCTTAAATTGACTTTTTAACAAGTGAAATTTTATACACATTCCATGTGCTGATTTGCTTTCAACCCCGTATGAATTATTTGGTGGGCCATGAATGAATCTTTTCCCACATTTCAAACACTAAACCGTTTCCTCTCTTGTATGGATTCTGTGATGAGAAGTGAGATTGGCGCTGTGACGAAAGCTCTTTCCACATTCGAAGCACTGATAGGATTTCTCCCCCGTATGAATTCTTCGATGGCAAGTGAGATTGGTGCTGTAACTGAAGCTCTTTCCACATTCAAAGCACTGATAGGGTTTCTCCCCTGTATGAATTCTGTGATGAGAAGTGAGATCACCACTCAGACGAAAGCTCTTCCCACATTCCAAGCACTGATAGGGTTTCTCCCCTGTATGACTTCTGTGATGCAAAGTGAGATGTGCGCTGTGATGAAAGCTCTTCCCACATTCCAAGCACTGATAGGGTTTCTCCCCTGTATGACTTCTTTGATGGGAAGTGAGATGGGCCCTCTGACTGAAGCTCTTCCCACATTCGAAGCACTGATAGGGTTTCTCCCCTGTATGACTTCTTTGATGGCAAGTGAGATGACCACTCAGACGAAAGCTCTTCCCACATTGCAAGCACTGATAGGGTTTCTCCCCTGTATGACTTCTTTGATGGGAAGTGAGATGGGCCCTCTGACTGAAGCTCTTCCCACACTGCAAGCACTGATAGGGTTTCTCCCCTGTATGACTTCTTCGATGGCAAGTGAGATCACCACTCTGACGAAAGCTCTTTCCACATTCCAAGCACTGATAGGGTTTCTCCCCTGTATGACTTCTTCGATGGCAAGTGAGATGGGCCCTCTGACTGAAGCTCTTTCCACATTCCAAGCACTGATAGGGTTTCTCCCCTGTATGGATTCTTTGATGGGAAGTGAGATCACCACTCACACAAAAGCTCTTCCCACATTCCAGGCACTGATAGGGTTTCTCCCCTGTATGAATTCTTTGATGGGAAGTGAGATTGTGTCTGAGACGAAAGCTCTTTTCACACTCCAAGCACTGATAGGGTTTCTCCCCTGTATGGATTCTTTGATGGGAAGTGAGATTGGTGCTTTGACTGAAGCTCTTTCCACATTCCAAGCACTGATAGGGTTTCTCTCCTGTATGAACTCTTTGATGGGAAGTGAGATTCTGGCGGTAACTGAAGTTCTTTCCACACTCCAAGCACTGATACGATTTCTCCCTACTCTGTGTTCTTTCGTGTGAAGTGAGGCTATTCCTTCGAATGAAGCTCTTTCTTTGACGGGAGGTGCACTGGGAGCTCTGACGGATGTTCTCTCCACACTCTGAATATTTATATGACTTCTCCGCTATGTGGATTCTGTTGTGCTCCCCCTTGTTCTTCCCTTCTAATTTATCACCATCTGCAATAAAGAGAGAAGCTAATCAGAGTCTCAGGAGGAAATGGGAACTCCAGATTATTGAACAATGTTAATGAATGCTTGTGATAGAGGAAGAACAGAAGAGAATTAGATGTGAGGCCTTACTATAGGTTTTACTGTTTTTGTTTTCTGGTATTAACTGAGATATTTATTGGCTTTAATCTGGGATAGATTTTGTTCTGGCTCAATCATGGAATCCACTCCATCTCCAATCACAACTTATATTATGATCCAACAGGGATCCTTACTGAGAGAGTCCATGATCCCAAGATTCTCCTCCTTGACTTCTTTATGCAAAGCTCTCTGGTCAGGATTCAGCAACGTCCATCCCTTGTCTGTGAAACAAACAGCAACATCTTCACCTGAACACTCCCCATCAGAAGGTATCTCAATCTGGTTGGTCAAAATTTAAATTGACAGATGGCAATATATACAACTTAGAAGTATATTCAACTCAGATAAAAAGAAAGGATTTGCGAAAGAAGATTTGAAATTTAAAGTCACAGTGATACAGAATAACAAGAAATTGTTATCCAAAACCTATAGTCTTTTATTGCACTGGGAATTGATGGAGGAGGAAATGAAAGAAACGATGATTAGATGGTCTCAGGATCTCAGACATACTATCTATCTAGAGCAATGGGAGAAACTCTGGCGAGAGGCTATACGATTTACTGCCTCATATACAATTAAAGAACATTTTGTAAAGATGTTCTATAGGTAGCATTTAACGCCAGTTAAGCTGGCAAAGATATACAAATTGAAATCCAACCTCTGTTGGAGATGTGGTGGAAAAATAGGAGCAACAATACAGATGTGGTGGAGGTGTGAGGAAATTAAGAAATTTGGGATAGTAGTGCACGAAGAACTAAAGAAGATGTTGAAAATATCAATAACAAAGAAACCAGAGACATAGCTCCTTGGATTGAGAGATGAAGAGATACCACGGGGGGGGGGGGATTTTTCTATATGCAAGTACTGTGAGGAGAATCAGAACTTACAGGGTTAAACAGTTCTGTGTGACGTCTCACATTCTGAGGTGTGGTTTTGTTCACATACGGGAATCTTTCTTTGTGTGTGAATTACTTTCGTTTTTAGCTGTCAAGCCGAGGAGATGTCCGCTCGATCTCCAGGTTGATTTATGATGTTTTTCTGTACAATGATTAAAGACTTCTTAGATGAGCAAGAAGCCTGCGTACAGCCTTGGATTTATCACCCACCCAAGGCACGACCGCTGCTGTGAAACTCGGCTTGGAGCCAGGAAGACAGCTTAAGGCTCACAGTTGGCACGGAGAGTTGGCACAGGAAAGTGTGGCGGACGCCATTACATTCCACAAGTACAGCTGCTAGAATAGTGATTGCTGCTCGGTGGAAGTCACAGACTATACCCACAAAGGAGGAATGGATTTGTAAACTAGATGAATATTTAATTCGGGCAAAATTAACTGCTATAAGAAGAAATGGATCCAAACTACAAGAAAGAAGATTCCACCTAACAGTAAGAGCTGTTCGACAGTGGAATTTGCTGCCAAGGAGTGTGGTGGCGTCTCCTTCTTTGGAGGTCTTTAAGCAGAGGCTTGACAACCAAGTGGAAATGTTTTGATGAATATATGGCAAAATATTGCTCAAGGAAAGATACGCTAATATGCCTAGATTAAAATGTGAAGCACTTGTTACCGGAAAATCCGAGGGCTCTCTTGGACAAATGAAGACACCAACCAGAGCAATTCAGAGCAAAACAGCAGCCAGTAGGCTCGGTCTTTATTCAGAGGAAAGACTGTCGTGACAGGACTCCCACCGCCCACGAGGTGAAGCAAGATGGAAGCCCCGAACAAAGGGAGACCCTAACTTTTATTAGTTACTAATCCCCTAAGCTACACCCTCAGAATTACATCATATTTACATCATGATTATATTAAAAATAGGAGGAGTCGAGGAGGGGCTGCACAGGTAATTCGAGTGTCCTGACACCTGGCCGGAGCCTCCTCTCCCCTCCCCACATGAGTCATATTTAAGAACAAAGGGAAAGGGCGAAGTTTCCTGCCCCCTGAGGGGAATCCGGTCACAGTCCTTTGTGAGAGTCCGCGCGGAATACACTAAAACATGCAGTTCATTGTATCCCTGATAGCCTTCTGTCTGAGCCCATCACAATGGCTATCAAGGTTGTCACATCAACTGGGAAGGGCCGCAGAGTACGTGACTGCTCGGTCAAGGGATTATGGCTGCCCAGTATCAGGCCACCCCCCTTTGATAGTCCTTGTAATATGTAGTAAAATAAAAGTGGTCCGGTGAGAATCCGAGGTATGGCTGATTTTTGGTGAATTTATAAAGAATACTGTTCTTGAAGTTCGAAGCACTTTCGCTTTCCGGAAGCAACTTGCAGCATTTTGATTAAATCAGTCACGGTCGATTGAACTCGGAAAATTTGTATTGAAAGCTGTCAAAGGCAAGGGAAAAGAGCGCCTGTAGCCTGCAATACCTGTGTGGCCGCCGCAAGGGGCGCTGTTCGATAACGCTGATTGGCTGAGGCGGCCGCCGATTGACCCAGAGTTCAGGCGGCTGGTCTACTCGTAATACAGATAGGGCGATGCGGAGTGTTATAGCGAAAGGCTGTCAGGCTAGCGCTTCCTTATTTACGGAAGGCTTTTTAGAAAAAGAGATGGCCCTCTAAAGGGACATCTCTTGGGTCAAGGGGGATGCGTGCGTGTGTGAGTGTGGTGCTTGTGTATTACGTGTGGGTGTGAATGAAAGGGGGGCCTCCGGCGACATGATGGAAGAAAAATTAGTAAGGAAAGATAATAAGAATATGAAGATGATTTGAGAAGGTTGTAGAATGCAAAGATTATTGTAAATTGCATAATGTGGAGGAAATCCAGTGGGGAGGAGGGAAGTGGGAGGAGGGAGAAAAGGATAATATGATGGATTGAGGAAATAGAAATGTAAATGTATGGGGGGGGGAGGAAATGGTGTTGGCTTTGGTACATCTGTATTGTAAAATAATATGTGAAAACCAATAATAATAATAATAATAATTAAAAAAAATTAAAACAGGAAAATATTTACATTTATACGTAAATCTCTTTCTTCACTTTGAACCCCCCCCCTCCCATTTTCATGATAAGACCAGCTTTGTGTTGTTTCATTGGTAACAGAAGCGGAAAAATGACTATTACTCACTTAATCTAAGCACAACGGCCACAAGAGCTCCAGTCTAGGCATTTGGCTCTGCGATGTTGAATGTTCTCTGTGCTCTCCTGTTTCCCCTTTTTTTGTTTCAGTTGAAAGCAATTCATGGACCCAGAACTCATACACTGACCACTAATGATGAACTATATGTTATAGATACTCCTGCAAATTTATTCTGCTATGTTTGAGATATACAGACTCAGCCCACATATTTGTATCATCTATTATTCCTATGTTCCCTGTTTTATAAAGTTAATAAAAGTTATACAAAAAGAAGAGAAAAAGGCAACACACGGAGGCCCCATCTGAGTTCACACTGCACAGCAGGATCAGGTTCCTTTAAGGAGTCCAGTGCTGCGCGATGGATCAGTGAGTTGTCAGACATTGGTAGGGCATTCAGATCACAGAACTGGTTTTAGACCTTTTGAGCTGCCAATACATCGTGTTGGCCGGAGAGCTGTGATGTATTCCTAGCTCAAATTGCCTGCAGATGACAAAGGCGCAGGCAGGCAGGTGGGGGAGCCCGAAAAGGTGCTCCCCTTCTCCATCCGCCTGCCTGCCTCCCCCCCACCCCCTAGCTGAGCAAGCCCCAATTCCTCTCTGGCTCCATCCATCCAGGTCCCCATCTCCATTCCCCTGAAACTCACCAGATCTCTTGGAGGTCCCTGGGAGGGAATGCTCAGAGGTTGAGAGGAGTGATGCAGGAGACAGCCGGACCAGGTCAACCGTCCATCTTCCCCCTTCCATCCTTGCTAGCTTTGCAGGATCTGTCTCTTTCACCCTTTCTGAGGAGTCAGTGAGCCAAAACAAGCTGGAGGGTCCTGGGAGAGAGGAAGAAGCAAAGGGAGCCTCAGAGGCCCTGCAAGGATTCTCCTGCCCTAGATATTCTCCTGCCCCTGGAGAAGCACAAATAGGGCAGCCCCTTCTCATCAGAAGCCCCATTTGTAAACATCTCCAGTGCTTGCAGTTTCCCGTTTGCTAATCACCCCACTTCATAAGGATGGCAGGGTCTGTCCAGTAGTGACCTGAGAGTTGATCCCATTGAACTCATTGGGGCTTATGAACAGAACTTGGTGCAAAAAACAGTCACCACCCTGTCCCTAAGCCTGAAAACTGCAACCCCAGAGCATGGGCAGAAAATAGCAGAGTAGCTATTACAGTGGTACCTCAGGTTAAGTACTTAATTCGTTCCAGAGATCCGTACTTAACCTGAAACTGTTCTTAACCTGAAGCACCACTTTAGCTAATGGGGCCTCCTGCTGCCACTGTGCCGCTGGAGCACAATTTCTGTTCTCACCCTGAAGCAAAGTTCTTAACCTGAAGCACTATTTCTGGGTTCACGGGGTCTGTAACCTGAAGCGTATGGAACCCGAGGTACCACTGTACATGTGCTGTAGGTGCCTGCATGCTGGGTTCTTTGTATGCAGAGCCCAGTTCACAATCTTTGAGCTCTCTCATTGCAAGCCAGGCAGATGTGGCCATATTTGCCTCTTGCATGGGGACCAAATCTTTGGGGAAGCTTTTCATCTCCAATTGGTAGGAAAGAGGGTTCATTAACCTGCTGGTGGGGGGAGGTGGCTTTTCAGCCCATCAATTCAACTCATGCTGGAATATCTGGTGGGCTGGATCTGGAGCACAAAGGGTCAAGTTCTACTTGCATGAGCCCTTGTGTTCCTTCTTCAAACTCATTAGGCAGGAACGTCAGAGGTCCAATCTGAGAGTATTTCATTCTGGGCTTCTTATGGCAGAGCACAGAAGGCATGTAATCCGTTCTTTTCAGTTCTATCAAGTAGGTCCTTCCCCAGATTTCTCAAGTGCAAGGACCCTGGGCTGTCTGATTTATGGGGTTCCTTGGGGTCCAGGTCAGCTGACTAGTCAGGATTGTCACCTGCAGAGTATATGTCAACTAAAGGATAATAGTCTGCCTTGGATTGAGGACTTTTTGGAGGTGTTGCTGAATGTGGAAGCAGAGGAGCTGGTGGTGCCACATTTCTGAATAATCTTGAGACTGATACACCACTCCTCCATAGATATTCTCTGTGCTTAGACACCATATTCACAAACTTTACGCTCCTCTTGTGACAAGATTCCCAAAGGCTTAGGGTAGCTTGAGAGAAGTAGCTTATTTTGAGACAGCACCCATTTCCAATTCCTTTTTATGAAAACCCTCTCCCTAGTTGGTTTGGTTTTGGCTTTTGACAGGACATCAGACCATTTGATAACCTTGCATATTGTTTCATATTGATATAGGGATCTGGTGTGCAGATTCTAGCATAGTACAAGCTTCTTAGTGTTCTGTCTGGACCCAGAGCATGAGCTTCTCTTAAGTAAGTTAAAAAGTATTTTCAAGTCAACTTTTTAATATTGCACTATTTTTTAATTTTTTAACATTTTTGCTCTTCTTTGTACTTTTAGACCTCCTTTTGCCATGTGGACGAATCAAACCTCCCTTATTGATCTATTTTTAATGGTATGGAAAGAGAAATTGTTGTATTATCTGGTTCCACAGACTCTGCTAGATTTTATTCAGAAGGTTCTACAAGTACCTATCAGGATGGTAAGAACTTTATTACAGTCAGCCAAAAAGGATTTTAAGTGTTCCATGTCCTCTGTTAGTACTACAAGCAACCCAGTGACTGATAGTCCCTCTTTGGTCCCAGAAGTTTGGGAGTAGCAGTCTTTTATACTTGCTTTAATTTTGAATTTTGCTTTCAGATTAGTTCCTCTACTTGTTTAGCCTGAATTTGGCCTTGAGTCGCTTGAGCTCCTGGTCTCAGTGCCAGAGATGACTTAGCAGTTGAGCTGCCTGGGCCCCAAACCTCTTTCTGCTCATCCTTAGAGCTGCTGAGAGATCCTATAAGGTCAGTAATAGGATCTGGCTCCTGCTGTTTCTTAGCCACCTCCTCATTTTCCTTATTCATGTAAAATTGAGTAATTTTTGCTTCTGCTTTCTTCAGAGAAGCTCTCTTTGGAGGAGGGTCTGTGGCACTTGGGGAGAGAACATACATTTTGTAACTACTCCATGTCAACACTGTCTTTCCCCTTAATTCCTCATGAAGTTTCCTTATACCATATGCCTTATACCATATACTGATCACTGCACAGCAGGGTCAGGTTCCTTTAAGGAGTCCAGTGCTGCGCGATGGATCAGTGAGTTGTCAGACATTGGCAGGGCATTCAGATCACAGAACTGGTTTTAGACATTTTGAGCTGCCAACACATTGTGATGGGCAGGGAGCTGTGATCTATTCCTAGCTCAAATTGCCTGCAGATGACAAAGGAGCAGGCAGGCAGGCAGGTGGGGGAGCCCGAAAAGGTGCTCCCCTTCTCCATCCGCCTGCCTGCCTCCCCCCCACCCCCTAGCTGAGCAAGCCCCAATTCCTCTCTGGCTCCATCCATCCAGGTCCCCATCTCCATTCCCCTGAAACTCACCAGATCTCTTGGAGGTCCCTGGGAGGGAATGCTCAGAGGTTGAGAGGAGTGATGCAGGAGACAACCTGACCAGGTCAACTGTCCATCTTCCCCCTTCCATCCTTGCTAGGTTTGCAGGATCTGTCTCTTTCATCCTTCCTGAGGAGTTGAGGAGCCAAAACAAGCTAGAGGGTCCTGGGAGAGAGGAAGAAGCAAAGGGAGCCTCAGAGGCCCTGCAGGGATTTTCTGGCTGGAGGGGAAGCCTCCCAATATGTTGGGGGCCCCACCCACAGCAAAATCCCTGCTTTATCTCATTTCTGGCCAGAGAACTTTCCCTCTTCACCCTCCATCCCTCCATGTTCCCATCTCCCCTCCCCTGGAACTCACCAGATCTCTTGGAGGTCCCTGGGAGGGAACGCTCAGAGGTTGAGAGGAGGGATGCAGGAGACAACCTGACCAGGTCAACTGTCCATCTTCCCCCTTCCATCCTCACTAGGGTTGCAGAATCTGTCCCTTTTATCCTTCCTGAGGAGCCAAAACGAGCTGGAGGGTCCTGGGAGAGAGGAAGAAGGAAAGGCAGCCTCAGAGGCCCTGCAGGGATTCTCCTGCCCTAGATATTCTCCTGCCCCTGGAGAAGCACAAATGGGGCGGCCCCTTCCCAAGAGAAGCCCCATTTCTAAACCTCTCCAGTGGTATAGAGTTGAATGTGGTCAAAAATGTGATGGCAAGAATAAATATTGACATCCTAGGCATCAGTGAACTAAAATGGACAGGGATGGGCAAATTCAGTTCAGATGACCATCTTATCTACTACTGTGGGCAAGAATCCCGTAAAAGAAATGGAGTGGCCCTCATAGTTAAGAAAAGAGTGGCAAAAGCTGTACTGGGATGCAATCTCAAAAATGATAGAATGATCTTGATACGAATCCAAGACAGACCTACAAGAAATAGAGTACAGATTTCCAAAGAATAGCAAGGAGAGACAAGAGGGCCTTCTTAAACGAGCAATGCAAAGAAATAGAGGAAAACAATAGAATGGGAGAAAACCAGAGATCTGTTCAAGAAAATTGGAGATATGAAAGGAACATTTTGTACAAAGATTGCCATAATAAAGGACCAAAGTGGAAAGGACCTAACAGAAGCAGAAGACATCAAGAAGAGGGGGCAAGAATAAACAGAGGAGGAGGGGGAGGAGGAGGAGGAGAAGATATCCCGCTTTATCACTCCCCTTCAGGAGTCTCAAAGCGGCTCACATTCTCCTTTCCCTTCCTCCCCCACAACAAACACTCTGTGGGGTGAGTGGGGCTGAGAGACTTCACAGAAGTGTGACTGGCCCAAGGTCACCCAGCAGCTGCATGGGGAGGAGCGGAGACGCGAACCCGGTTCCCCAGATTACGAGTCTACCGCTCTTAACCACTACCCCACACTGGCTCTCCAGAGGAATTATACCAGGAAGATGGAGGGCACAAGGAGAAGGGGACGACAGAGGACGAGATGATTGGACAGTGTTCTCGAAGCTACCAGCATGAGTTTGGCCAAACTGCGGGAGGAAATAAAACACCACCTAACAGGGTGGATCCAGTATCACCAAATAAATGAGGTCTTCAAAGCTGACAAGAAAGAGGGTTTTGCAATTTCAGTATTGGATAAAGATTTACTACAAAACAAAACAAAATTAATTTTTAAAATCTATGGAATCTTACTGGAGTGGGAGGACATGGATGAACAGGTAAAGGCGGTAATGATCAAATTGGCTATGGGTTTAGGGAAACCTATTCAAGTAACATCATGGGGGAAATTATGGAAGGAGAGTTGGAATTTTACGGCTTGTGAGGCAATAACAGAAAATTTGATAAAGATTGTCAGGGTTACTTCCAGATCCTAGCTCACAGAGGATCACGCTAGCCAGCGGTTGTTGATTAAAAGTCTTTATTGAGTTACAGTCTCCATTCTCGAGCTGCTGCGTGCAACCCTACGCCTTATGCTTAGGTCGGCGAAGCTCCTTCTGAGTCTCCGCCCCTTGCGCACCAACTTAATATCCTAGCCCTGCTCCACCTTTTCCGCCTGACAGTTCTCCTCTGGGTCCCTCTGCCCCCCTGGGTCTCTCCCTTCCGGGATTCTTCTGACGCTGACCCCCCTGACTCCCCTGTCTCCTTGCGCCGGGCTTTAGGACCTGGCTCTCTTTCCGGGCTGCCTACTGCGCCACCTTCCTGTGCATTTGAACTTGGCGCGCGCGCCCAACCTTCCACTTTCCGTCTAACCGTCACTTCGCTCCCCGATGAAGGTGTGGCCACTCCTGACTCGTGCCCTCCCTCCTGTTGCGAGCTGCCAGCGCTAGCTCCCAGGCGCTCTTCCTCTTCCCTACTCTCTGGCGGTGACGTAGGTCCCGATCTCCAACTGCTCCCCTCTGAGTCCCCTCTGGCTCTTTCTTCCTGGGGTGTCCCCCTAGTCTCCCCCCTTGCCCTTGCCACTGGTGCTCCTCTTTGTGAATCTTCTGATTCACTGGACAGACTCGGAGATCTCGGGTCGTCGTCGTCACTCATCCTTTCTTCTGCCTCCTCCCCCTCGCTCTCTGTTTCCTCCCTTGCCCTCGCCTCTGCTCCTGAACCCCTGACAAAGATGTTTTAAATAAGGAAATATTTCTTTACGCCACAGTGGCAGTGAGAACATTTATTGCCAATTAATTGCCAAAAATTGGAAAAAAAGAAATAATTCTGACCAAAAAAAAGCTCTCTTTGGAGGAGGGTCCCTGGCACTCGGGGAGAGACCATAAATGTTGTAACTACTCCGGGTCAACGCTAGCTTTCCCCTTAATTCCTCATGAAGTTTCCTAATACCAGTTATACCATATGCCTTATACCATTTCCTAAAATTCTATGATTATCCCCGCTGTGTTTTATTTAATGGAAATTGAGACGGGTTTCCTAGGTGAAGCTTTTTCCACATTCTAAACAGTCCCTTGCAGGAAATATTTCATGGAAAATTAGATTCACCAAAAGAACGAAGCCAGACAAATGTAGAAAGGGAAAAAGAAAGTTAGACAGGATGTACCTCCACGTCCCTGAGATCTCTGAAGCCTACATGGAAGAAGGCCTGGGCAGCTCAGAGCAGCCTCATCCTGGTTGGAAAAGGCAGGACTGGTGGAAGAATATTCCCAGACAGAACAGGAGATGCATCTCCTATGGAGAGTTGTGGGTGGGTTAACATCTCAGGTGCTGCAGGGGGCGCTATGGGGCTCCCTCAAAAGAGAGGAGGTTTGTCCTTCAGAGATCTGTATGGAATTTCAAAACTGATCTCATGATCCAGCAGGGAGCCTTACCAGAGAGGCCGCGATCCCAGGATTCTCCTCCTCGACTTCCTTCTGCAGAGCTCTCTGGTCAGGATCCAGCAAAGCCCAGTCCTCCTCCTCTGTGAAAGGAACAGCTACGTCTTCAAAGCACACTGGACCCTAAGGGGGAAAGGGGGAATAAAGATGATATGATTCTACACGTTGCTCTGTTCTTGTCTGTTGTGTATTTAATTGATGGGTACAGTGGTACCTCGGGTTACAGACGCTTCAGGTTACAGACTCCGCTAACCCAGGCACAGTACCTCGGGTTAAGAACTTTGCTTCAGGATGAGAACAGAAATTGCACGGTGGTGGTAGTGGAGGCCCCATTTTCTAAAGTGGTACCTCAGGTTAAGAACAGTTTCAGGTTAAAGATGGACCTCCAGAATAAATTAAGTTCTTAACCCGAGGTACCACTGTATTAATCTTTGTGTCAGCGGGGGAATTCACGTAATAATATTATTATCTCTATATGGCACTCATCTTCATGGAAATCTTTGCAAGCATTCCCATTTTCCGGATGGAAGGACCTCCTCTCCCTTCATCTGGTGGGGTGGACCCTCCCCCTGCCCTCAAGCCAACTTGAAGGGGCACCAGGAGGGGGTGGGGAGGGGATGGTTGGTTGGTTGGCATCCATCTGTCTTAGGAGTGGGAGTGAGATCTGGGGGAGAGACATGTGCTGTTGCATCTGGGGCACAGGAAGTGGTGCTGGAGATGCAGAGGGGCTTTTCTTCTCCCTGTGCTCCCCCCACGTGGGAATGTTCCCCTCTGGCTGCAGCCTCTGGGCACAAAGGTGACCCCTCTCTCCATCTGAAGGGGGTTTATTTCCTTCTCCCAAAGCCCCCTCCCCCCGAAAGGAAGGCAGCCCCCTCCCTGGCTTGGCAGAGAGGGCAAAGGAGGACCCTCTGCTCCCCGACTTGGGGCTCTCCCCCCACCGCGCATGACCTGAGCAGGGACCCCCATGCCCCCTCCCTGCCCCCCCCTTATCTCCTGGGGGGGGGGGAGAAGAGGCGAAGGGCTGCCTAGTGGCGGGAGGTGCCTTGGGCTCAGAAATGGCTCCCTCCAGACACCCCCCCCCAAGAAACACCCCCTCCCCCCCCCACCAGGAAAATAGGGAGATGAAGACGTGTCCCAGGCCAGGGATGAAACGCCCTCGCCATCTTGGGGGGGAGGCCGAAAGGAGCTTCCAGGAGAGCCACCTGCAAAGGACCCCTGGAAGGGCTTGGGGCCCAGGAGGGATCCCTTCAGACCCATGGACCAGAGAGGGGTCCTGGGGAGGAGTCCGCCCCTGAAGGGCCGCCTGGCCGGCCAGGAATCCTTGGCGCCCCAAGGGAGGCGAGGCGGCAGTTGGGGAAAGCCGTTGAGGGGAAGCAGCCGCGGGGGGGGGGAGGGGGGGCCTCCCCCTCTCTCCTCCCTCAGGGACACAGAGAGAGAGAGAGAGAGAGAGAGAGAGAGAGACACACACACAAGGGGGGGGGCGGAGGAAAGGGGGGCTCTCCTCCCGGAAAGGGGGGGGCAGGGGGGTCTCCTCTCTCTCTCTCTCCCCCTCACAACCCCAGGGCCTTCCTCGAGAAAAGAGATGAGCCCCCCCCCCCCGCCTGTCTTCCCAGGCGGAGGTTTGGACAGACACCCAAGGAAGGGGGGGGGGCCCTTCGGAGAATGGCTGGTCTGGACCACCTGAGTTGGGGAGGAGAATCCCTCAGAGGCTCCTTTCCTCCTCGCTGGTGTTACAACTCAGTGTGAGAAGGCGATGGGGAGCCTGGAAAGAGGGAGAGATTGACCGTTGAGAGGGGACTTGAGAGAACGTGACTGAAATTACGGGGGGGGGCCCACATATTTCAAGTTAAATGTTCCAAATATGACGCCTGCATGTGTCCTTTCCACTTGACAGCCCTCGCCTGCCCCCCCCCACCTGGGCCAAGACCTCTCTTCCTCAGTTCCACAGGAGAAGTGGCTCTCCCTCCAGATCCCTGCAGGCCTCAGGGGGCCACTGGAGCCCAGTGGGGGGGGGGGACTCTGGGGAACTGGCCAAGTGAGGGCCGCCCAGAAAGGGCTCCTGGGACCCCCAGGGGCCAGAGGGGGGGTCTCCAGCCTGGCCTCTCCCCTCTTTCTGCAGGTGGAGCCCTTCTCCTAGCGCTGACTGGGAGAGGAATTTGGAGGTCTTCGATATATCCTAGAATCACAGAGTTGGAAGAGGCCACCAGGGCCATCGAGTCCAACCCCCTGCCAAGCAGGAAACACCATCAGAGCACTCCTGGCATGTGGTTGTCAAGCCTCTGCTTAAAGACCTCCAAAGGAGGAGACTCCACCACACTCCTGGGCAGCAAATTCCACTGTCCAACAGCTCTTACTGTCAGGAAGTTCTTCCTAATGTTTAGGTGGAATCTTCTTTCTTGTAGTTTGGATCCATTGCTCCGTGTCCGCTTCTCCGGAGCAGCAGAAAACCACCTTTCTCCCTCCTCTAGGTGACATCCTTTTATGTATTTGAACATGGCTATCATCTCACCCCTGAACCTCCTCTTCTCCAGGCTAAACATACCTGCAGCAGTTTTCTCTCCAAAATAAAAGCGAGCAAGTTTAAGCAGCCTTGTTCCAAGATGTGACTGGGGTGGGATGGCCAGAGTGCCAGCTCCTACTCCCAGAGAGGAGGGTTCAATTCCCCACTCAGCCAGGAAGCACCTTAGTCGGCGTTTGCAGCCTCCCTCGCAGGGTTGTTGTGAGGAAGAAATGGGGAGGAGGAGAACCATGTACACCACCGTGTGTGTGTGTGTGTGTGTGTTACATTTATATACCACCTTTACTCCCAAGCAGCTCCTTGGAAGAAAAGGGTGGTATAGAAATGTAATAAGAATAAATTGTATGTAGCTTGGCTGCCAGGCCTGCTGGCTTTGCTAGCTGTGCCTGTGAGGGAGAGGCAGCGTGGAAGCAGCATCTGGCATAAAGTGTCATGAGCTTCCTGCTTCTTCCAGTCCAAGATGGCTGGAATAGTGGGGAAGGAGGAGGACTGCATCACAGAGCAGGGAGGACATAGGTGGAGATGGCCTTGTGGTTCTTCCATCCTCCACCTCATCTAGCAGGGGGCAAAAATGGGCACAGGAGTGAATGTGAATTTTGCTTTGGTTCATGAGGCTGGTTTCTACACACAAACTGTGGCATTCCGCTCTATCCTCCAGCCAGACAAGCAAGAACCATTATCAGAGTTCAAGACCACATTCCAGCAAGTCAGAAACATTTGAGGAGAGGTTGCAAAGGAGAGGGGTGGAGATTCTGGGGGCAGGGGGGCCTGGAGAGAGTCCCAGGGGCGAAACAGAATAGACCTGGGGGGTCACATGTGGCCCATAGGCCTCTGCTCTCTAGCCCCCAGTGACCACGGCTGCAATCTCCCATCTTGATCCCGAGCAGCCCCATGGATGCAAGATGTGTGCAGAGTACCTTTGGAGAACAGGCGGGAGACTGAATGCTCTGCTCCTCCTTTTTCAGATACCAAAGCCAAGTGTTACCAGGGCGCTGGAGAGGGCTACATGGGGACATGGAACACAACTGTGAGTGGAGCCAAGTGCTTGAACTGGAAGCTCGATTCCTTGAGGAATAAGCGGTACAATGCGTACCGGGCAGATGCCGCTAGGTTGGGCCTTGGAAACCACAACTATTGCAGGTGAGAAAGTGAGTTTAGGAGGGGCCTCTTCTTCTTCTTGCCCCCCAATACCATGGGACATTATTGCAGTCAAACCAATAATTCATGTTTTACCAGATTGGCACATGAAGGGGCTCATAGAGCTTTCTTGTCAAATTTGCTAGAGAGAACTCTGTGAGATCACTTCCTTTGTCTGCTTTGGCAGGAAGCTGTAGCCCTACATCCTTCCAGCCTGGGCAGCCTCCTCTTTCTTCGTCATGCTTCCAAGCTGACCACATGTCCATGTCTGAGGTCTGCAGCTCAGACACAATTTTGAACTTACCTTTTGTACTTTGGTAACTTAGATAGTACAATCGTACTTTGGTTTTGGAACAGCTTAGTTCCTGAACATTTTGGCTCCTGAATGCTGCAAACCCAGAAGTGAGTGTTTCAGTTTGCAAACTATTTTTGAAAGTTGAACGTCCAACAGGGCTTCTGCGGCTTCCGATTGGCTGCAGGAGCTTCCTGCAGCCAATCAGAAGCCACGCCTTAGTTTCTGAACGTTTTGGAAGTCAAATGGACTTCCAGAATGGATTCCTTTCGACTTCCAAGGTACGACGGTAGTTATAAACATGCTTTTATTTGGTGCTGCAATTGCTACTTCAACCTAGATTGTGTAAGTAAATACTACTTTTACTTCTTTACAAAACAGTGTTGTGATTGTTGTTTTTAAGGGGTAGACAATGGGTAATACCAGGAAAATCCAGTCTGCCTTTAGAGCATCCTGGATTATTGTTTGTAAAAGCTTAAATCAAACTTTTCTTAGCTTCAAAGTTTAAGCTGCAAAGGATGGTACTCTGTTGATCTCACAAATGTGAGCAAGGAAGAATAATAACTAAACCATGTATCCTCTCCTAGTGCCGAAATCCATTCCCACAAATACATCCTTGTAGGCAAAATCTACTCTGAGCGGGAGAAATATTGACATTGTCAAATAAGGATGCTGCAGAGCTGGAAAAGGTTCAGAAAAGGGCGACCAAAATGGTTGAGAGCATCTCCACTGTGAGGAAAGGTTACAACATTTTAGTTTAGTGTAAGTGAGACTTTGGGAAGACACACAAGGTGGAGGTGTATAATATCATTTCATCATAATTTCATGAAACTGTGTGCGCTTTGTGGAGAAAGGGAATAAATAGGAAGACATCTAGGCCATATAGTGAAGCTGAAGATTGGAAGATTCAGGGCTGACAACAGGAAGGACGTCTTTGGAGAAGAGAAGAGTTTTGGATTTGATATCCCGCTTTATCACTCCCCTTCAGGAGTCTCAAAGCGGCTCACATTCTCCTTTCCCTTCCTCCCCCACAACAAACACTCTGTGGGGTGAGTGGGGCTGAGAGACTTCAAAGAAGTGTGACTGGCCCAAGGTCACCCAGCAGCTGCATGTGGAGGAGCGGAGACGCGAACCCGGTTCCCCAGATTACGAGACTACCGCTCTTAACCACTACACCACACAAGTCTTCCCTCAGGGCTTAGAATTAAACTATGGAGCTCCTTCCCCCAAGGCGTAGTGTCAACCACCAACTTGGGTTGAGAAGACCAATTTCCACGAGCCTAAGAGGAGCCTGTGGGAGCCGGTGGAGGCAAAGCAGAGTCAAAATGGCCAGCAGCCATCAAGAGCCCCTCTCCGCTGCTGCCTCCTCCTCCTCCTCCTCCTCCTCCTCCATGAATTGGTCCAGTTCTCTTTTAAAGACATTCCGGTTGGTGGTTACCACTGCCCCTGTGGGCGTGAGTTCCAGAGCTGAATTCTGCACTTCATGAAGAATTATTTTTTAAAAAAATCTATCCTGAATCTTCCAACATTCAGCTTCATTGGGTGTGATATGAGAGAGGGAAGAAAACGTCTCCAACCACTTTCTTCATGCCTTGCATAATTTCATAAAATTTCATTGTGTCACCTCACACTTGCCTTTTCTCTAAATTAAAAAGTCCCCAATGCAACAGCCTTTCTTCATAGGAGAGTCACTCCATCCCTTAATTAATTTAGCAGCCCTTTTCTTGACCTTTTCCTGGGGGATAAGGCTGTCAGTGGCTACTGGCCTTGACGGAGGTGATGCTTCCCTGGGGGGGGGGGGAGGCAGTCGGCTTCTGAATAGCAAGTGGGGGGCGGGACAGGGCAAGTGCTGTTGCACCCAGGAAAGGCTGCTTCCAAGCCTTTCACTGACTTCTAGTTGGCTGCTGTGAGAACCGAGTGTCTGTCTAGATGTTTCTTCGTATGATCTAGCAAGACTCTTCCTACATTCTTGAAATTATCAGTGTATTATTTTGAGTATAAATGTTGGCCTCCCCCCCCATTTTTTCCCTTATTTTTGAGGTTGCAGCTGAGTTTGCAGCTGTCCCCAGTGGTGCAGTGGGCCAGTGCATCTGGCTATCAACCAGAAGGTTGGTGGTTGGACTAGATGACCCCTGGAGTCCCTTCCAGCTCTACAATTCCACACTGCTATGATAAATGTCTTAATGGTACAAAATGCCCAGTGTTTGCCTTTCCTTTCCTCTAGAAACCCTGATTCCGACATCATGCCCTGGTGCTTTGTCTACAAAGGAAACAAGTACAGCTTTGAGTTCTGCAGCCTCCCTCCCTGCGCCAACAGTAGGTTCAAGGCTCCTCTGCAGTGGGGCAGAGCCAGGTGGGGCGGTGAAAATGTTGTGCTATGAGCATTGGAGCCGAAGGGAAGAAGGCTTTTAGCAGTTTCTCTCCACATCACGGCCCTGATCCAAATTAACTTGTGTGAATTCCACACCCACACACTTGTATTTTGGTCTGCTCCTTTTCAATAGAAATATGCACCAGACTCCGAGAATCTTGCGTGGAATCTGGAGCTCTAGTTCCACCACAATCATTCCCTATTTGTGCAGCATGTTTAGTTTTGCAGAAACAAAGAATTGGCTTCATCTATGGTTATTGCCATGCTTGCGGGAAAATGGAGTAGAAAACTTGTGTTAGTTGGCCTCAGTGACCAAACTCGCTCATTACGGTAGAAAAAGGAGACAATGAGAAGATGCAATATATACTAAAAGAGACTTGATTATGAATTAAATAAAAATGGGAGGGTGCTGGCTTCAAATAATCATTTTGCAATGTTCTGATGGCATTCAACTTAAACATTTTCTTAATGTTGCATTTTGGATATTGATACCTTCATGCTTGCAGGAAAAATGTATTATCTTGTTTATTACAAATTATTTAATAGGGCTCGTATTCATAAGGTATGTGTAAGCTTTGTTCTAAGACATGTACAGTAACTTTCAGCTTTTTATTAGGCCAGTCACACTTCTCTGTAGTCTCTCAGCCTCACTCACCTCACAGAGTGTTTGTTGTGGGGGAGGAAGGGAAAGGAGAATGTTAGCCGCTTTGAGACTCCTTCAGGTAGTGATAAAGCGGGATATTAAATCCAAACTCTTCTCCTCCTCCTCCTCCTCCTCCTCCTCCTCCTTCTTCTTTTTCTTCTTGTCTGTGTTGGTTTTCTAGTTAAATAAAAATCATTTAAAACTTTTCTAGTTAAATAAAATATGTAAAATTTAATTTAAGAACCAGCCCCATCCCTTGTAACATCTATGGCGCTGTACAGATGAAAAGTGGATCCCTGCCCCAAGGTTCATACATTTAAGGCACACACCCCCCAACTTGGAAACTGTGGGTCATCAGGGGTGCTGGGAATTGTAGCTCTGTGAGAGGTAAACTATAGCTCCTATGATTCTTGGGGGGGGGGGATGTGCTTTTAATGTAGGCTTCACAATTGAAAATCTGCAGTGAGAAAAAAACCTCAAACTATATGCCCCATGAATGTGGTTCGGGCCTGATGCAAACCTGCCTTTTTTGTCACAGAAAGTCACACTTGCATTTCTGGAAGAGGCAACAACTATCGAGGTCCCCACAACCGCACGGAATGGGGTGCTGCTTGCTTGAGGTGGGATTCCCAGTTCCTTACTGGGCTGGTCTTCAATTCCCATCGGGAGGATGCAGAGCAGCTCGGTCTCACCAGCCACAACTTCTGCAGGTAAGCCGACCCTCACCTTTTCTCCTTGCAGTTTTTTGTCCAAAAAGAAAAACTAAATGCAAAACATGGCTTATTGATAAGATATGTGTTTGGCTTTTCCAAAAAGGCTCTGGACCACTCTGCCTTATCTAGTGTAAGAACAATAACCTGCTGATTGGCTCTGCCCTGTGTGCTGCTTTTATTGAATTCATAGAAATAATTCTGCAATTAGATGAGGCTGTGTTTTTTGGGTCATCCAATCCATTTGTGCCATTTCATTCATGTTTGCTACAAATGCCTATGTGGTTGTTGATAAAATATTGGTGAAAACCCGAATTTGGATGTGGTCATGTGTAGGATTGCATTCAGGGTCTTGGCGTGTGTTCCACTGGTGTATGCATATATGATCTTGCACACTGGTAAAAAACCACACACCACACACAATGGATCTCGATGCAGTTATCTAGAAACTCAGGAAGTGGACTTGTACATTCCCTGCACCCACCACAATATGGCACTGACTGGCATTGGCACTGACTGGAGATGGAACGTGGGTCCCTTGGCATCCCACCATTGGCCAGGCTGGTGGGAAACATCTGGAGGGCATGTTTAGCAGCCACTTTCCAACTTTCACTGAGAGTCCCCTTCTCTCTGGGATCCTTTTAACTGAACATTTCAGGGATTGAACCTGGGACCTGTGGTCCATCCCTGAATGTACCTTGACTTGTCCCAAGGCAACCCTGACGCATTGTGGCAATGCATTGGTAGTGTGTTACCAGGGCACATCTGTGCACCGGGAACACATTGCAGGGAAGGGAAGAAGTGCAAAAGAACGGAAAGCTGTTGCAAAACATGCCTGCCTAGTGCTCTGTCCAACTTGAAAACAGTAAAAACAAGGGAGAGTTTCAATAGCATTGCTTTCCAGTGCAGAAACTATTCAGATCTTTTAGAATAAAATTGGGATGAGGACAATTTCTCTAAGCGCCCCCTTCCCAAGGACTCTGAGTGAGGCTTTGAATCACAGCTGAGGCCAGAGGCCACTTCACACAGTGTCTGTGAAAGCCGACCAGGAGGAGGAGATGATGCTGGATTTAATGGCTTTTGACTATCCCCAAGTGTTTCCAGGCCTGCCTGTGACTTTATAGTATAGGATGGATTGATGGATGGACACAGGAAGTCACGGCTGATGCAGAGCTTTCTGTGGCGTGGACCAGTTTCAAATTCATGTTGTGTTAAGCTGGGTGGGGAACCTTTGGCCCTCCGGTTGTTGCTGAACTCCAACTCCCATGCACCCACAAAAAGGGCCAAGGATGTTGGGAACTATCATTCAGCACCGTCTGGAGGGCCGCTTGAGTCATGGCTTTCCCCCAAATAATTCTGGGAAATATGGTTTGTTAAGGGTGCTCAGAGTTGTTAGGAGACTCATATTTGCCTCCCAGAGCTACAATTCCCAGAGTGGTTTAACTTATTGACAGTAAGAGCTGTTTGACAGTGGAATTTGCTGCCAAGGAGTGTGGTGGAGTCTCCTACTTTGGAGGTCTTTAAGCAGAGGCTTGACAACCATATGTCAGGAGTGCTCTGATGGTGTTTCCTGCTTGGCAGGGGGTTGGACTCGATGGCCCTTGTGGTCTCTTCCAACTCTATGATTCTATGATATTCATCCCTCTTCACAGGGAACTCTGGGAATTCTAGCTCTCGGATCAGGAACAGGAGTCTCCTACTAACCTTCAGGCTACTTAACAAACTGCAGCTCCCAGAATTCTTTGCAGGAAGCCCTCTAAAGTGGCATCATAGTGTTTTAAATGTATGGTGAGAATGTGGCGCCTTCGTTAGAGCCTTGACCAATCTGCATTGAATGGGGCTGATGGCCAAAACGTCAGGAGTGTTGGGAAAAAGCTGTTCTAAGTACATGCAAAAAACAAAGGTTATCAAGCAGCCCTCCGTAAACTCCAGAACATCATCCTCAGGGGACATACAAACCTGGGTAGCCCACACTGCTGCTCTTTGCAGGGGCAGAGAGGGGGGAGCATTTGATCTCTGAAGTAATCCTGTTCCACTTTTGTGTTGCAGGAATCCTGATAATAGCACCCAGCCTTGGTGCCACGTGCTCAGGGGTGGCAAGAGGAAATGGGAATACTGCAATGTGCCAGCTTGCTGTAAGTGCCTGCCTTATCCGTGGGGCAAAATGCCAGCAAACTGCATTTCAGTTGCTGGCTCCAATGGTGATCTGATGTACCTTTACTGTTGTTTTCATTGCTTTGTATTTTATAATAATGTTTCTAAATGTTGTGAGCCACCTTGGCTCTAGCTCTGGGAGGAAAGGTGGGATAAATACTACTGCTGTCTATTGTCTTATGAGCACCAACCAAAGACCTTCCTCTTCCAACTTTTAAGCAGAGATCTTTCTGTGTCTGCATCTGTAGTGGAATTGTTTTGAAGATGCTTTTATCATTGAACTGTTTGCCACCCGGGTTCCTTTGAGAGGACGGATGGGATAGCAATGTGCTAAATAAATGAAGAGGTCGGCCCTGGGAGAGCATTTTGCCCCAAGCGGAGAGTTAACGTTGTATCTGAGTCTGGGGCACATTTTCCTTGTTTTCCTGGCCACGTGTGGAACGAGAAAGTACCGCCAGTCTCAGTTTCGGATCAAAGGAGGCCTCTACTCGTACATCCAGTCCCACCCGTGGCAGGCGGCCATCTTTGTCAGGGTACAAGGAGTGGAGGCCTACCTCTGTGGTGGGGTCCTGATCCATTCCTGTTGGGTCCTCTCAGCTGCCCACTGCTTTGTGGAAAGGTAAGAGTCCGGCGCCTGATTTGCCATCTCTTCTGCACTTGCTGCCCCCTCAGGAAGTCTCTTGAAGTCAGAGGCAATTTGTGGTTCTGGAGATGAAAAGCCAAGTGGGAGGCAGCAACATTTGTGCATTTAGCAATTGTTCCGTTCGTGCAGGTTTTTCTTGGAGTAATAGCAGGTGGGATTCTGCTGTGGGGAGGGTTTGCTGCTGCAGTCCGGATCTCCCCCGCTCCTGCTTGGCAGGGGGTTGGACTCGATGGCCCTTGTGGTCTCTTCCAACTCTATGATTCTATGATTCTATGATTCTTCCTGCTATTTGTATTGGGAGGCAAGTCCCAATTCTCCATCTACCTCAATACCCGCCCCCCCCCCCCAGACAGGAAACATCCCTTCAAGGTCTGGGGCAGGGTTTTTTGTTATTCCCCCCAAGACACAAAATGTTTGCTTTGTTGTTCTATGAAAGTAATCCATCCAGCAACTTTGCAAGGCAGCCAGTTTTCTCCCCCTGTAAGGGATGTTGTGAAGAAAGACAGTCAGTCCTTAACTAACGCACCAAGAAATGTAGCCTTTCTAGCCCTTTAAACCATGGATAGGAATCGTTGCACCCAAGCAGGGACGAAAAGAGTCAAACGACACCAAGGGGTTAAATCCAGAGAAAGAGCTTTTATTCTGCCATGGGGGGGGGGGCAGAGGAGCAAGTGTGATAGAGTCACAAAACAAGCAGGATTTCACAGCCATTTGCACAGAGTATATATTCCTCTTCCAGTTCCCTCCCCTTTCTCCTCCTTCTGAAAAGTTCTGCCCCATGTCTCCTGAGCATGAACAGAAAGTTCCTGTCTTGGGACTCTTTTTGGACTCTTCCCAGAAAGGGGGTGAGAAACCAAAGGGGGTTTCAGAGTGTTCAGATATGTTTCATTCTCTTGTCCTGGCATAGTTCCCGGAAAGAAAGTTGCAATTTGGTTTTTAACAAGGCCACTGGCCTTAGAAACAAACAGGCTCTGAGAAACAATGGACTCTGTTCTCTACCTTCGTTAGAGTCTTTTTGTTACAGCAAGAGGAATATGCTTAGCTAACGCTTTTAGCCTTATTTGAAAAGTGCTTGAGGCGAGGCTTTGAGGCCTGGCTGGGGAGGGGGAATTCATAAACAGTTTGGGGGTTTTAGGGTAACCTTAACTGACTGTCTTTCTTCAGTTGCACATGGTTGAGCTGAAGCTTGAGCGAGGCCCAGAGCAGGGTCTTGTCGCCTGGGCAGCCCAGGACCTCCGTCCACACTGCCCAGGCTTGTGCCCCAGGGAAGTCACTCCAGTGCTGCTATAGCAGCAGGTGGACTTCACCCCCAGAGGTGAACTCCATTGTCTCAAGACTGAAGGACGCTAACTTCCAATGTTCCAGCTCTCGTGTGCCATTTTTCAGCAGTTCATTTTTTGAACCTGCTGCTCCATAAGCCTGGGATATTTCTCCACCTTTGAGCCAAACAGCTACTTATTGAAAGTGCATTTTCTCTCTCTGTCTGTCCTGCTGTTTTTTCATGATCTTCCTTTCTCCCCTCTGCATTCCCTTTCTCTTACATACCATAGTTTATTAGATTGCAAGCCTGGGAGTCAGAATGTGCCCCTCTTTGATTTCTGCGTGGTGCCCAGCAGGATGCTGAGGACAGCACAAACAGCAAATGTTGGCGAAAGGTCAACTGCAGGAATCAAATAGTCCTCATATATAGAAATGACAGAAATAGATGAAAGGAGAAAGAGAGTAGCAAGTAAGATAAAAGAAAAACAAGCAAAATGGTTCAGGGCAGTTAAAGGTGAAGAAAAGAAACAGAAATCATGCAGGATTATAATACTTCAGAATTTTGGGCAGCTATCCCTGAAGCCTTTGGAGCGCAGCTGGAGTCGCTTTCGCTGAAGCCAAGGAGAGTCCAGATAAGCTGTTTAAGTTTCAAAGAAACTCAAAAAACAGGGCTGAAAAGCTCCTGACTGCTGATGTTAAAGACTGGTACAGGGAGTTTCCAATCACAGGTTTTTATACTGTAAGGCAAAAGAATTTTTAAAGGGACAGACCATCTAGTTCAAACAAAGGGGGGATTGCTAAGATTTGTAAAGAATAACCAGAATAATATTAAATAGAGTTGTAAGAAATTATTACAAGAAGGAACGAAAGTCGATATAAGAATTGAGACCTGACGGAATTAAGGAACCAAATATAAAAATAAAATACGTTTATTTCTCAAAATATCTGCATTTCATAGAATCATAGAATCATAGAATCATAGAGTTGGAAGAGACCACAAGGGCCATCGAGTCCAACCCCCTGCCAAGCAGGAAACACCATCAGAGCACTCCTGGCATGTGGTTGTCAAGCCTCTGCTTAAAGACCTCCAAAGGAGGAGACTCCACCACACTCCTTGGCAGCAAATTCCACTGTCGAACAGCTCTCACTGTCAGGAAGTTCTTCCTAATGTTTAGGTGGAATCTTCTTTCTTGTAGTTTGGATCCATTGCTCCGTGTCCGCTTCTCTGGAGCATCAGAAAACAACCTTTCTACCTCCTCTATGTGACATCCTTTTATATATTTGAACATGGCTATCATATCACCCCTTAACCTCCTCTTCTCCAGGCTAAACATGCCCAGCTCCCTTAGCCGTTCCTCATAAGGCATCGTTTCCAGGCCTTTGACCATTTTGGTTGCCCTCTTCTGGACACGTTCCAGTTTGTCAGTGTCCTTCTTGAATTGTGGTGCCCAGAACTGGACACAGTACTCCAGGTGTGGTCTGACCAGAGCAGAATACAGTGGCACTATTACTTCCCTTGATCTAGATGCTATACTCCTATTGATACAGCCCAGAATTGCATTGGCTTTTTTAGCTGCCGCGTCACACTGTTGGCTCATGTCAAGTTTGTGGTCAACCAAGACTCCTAGATCCTTTTCACATGTACTGCTCTCAAGCCAGGTGTCACCCATCTTGTATTTGTGCCTCTCATTTTTTTTGCCCAAGTGCAATACTTTACATTTCTCCCTGTTAAAATTCATCTTGTTTGTTTTTGCCCAGTTCTCTAATCTGTCAAGGTCGTTTTGAAGTGTGATCCTGTCCTCTGGGGTGTTAGCCACCCCTCCCAGTTTGGTGTCATCTGCAAATTTGATCAGGATGCCCTTGAGTCCATCATCCAAGTCGTTGATAAAGATGTTGAATAAGACCGGGCCCAAGACAGAACCCTGTGGCACCCCACTAGTCACTCTTCTCCAGGATGAAGAGGAACCATTGATGAGCACCCTTTGGGTTCGGTCAGTCAGCCAGTTACAAATCCACTGAGTGGTAGCATAGTCAAGACCACATTTTACCAGCTTCTTTACAAGAATATCATGGGGCACCTTGTCAAATGCCTTGCTGAAATCAAGGTAGGCTACATCCACTGCGTTCCCTTCATCTACCAGGCTTGTAATTCTGTCAAAAAACGAGATCAGGTTAGTCTGACATGACTTATTTTTCAGAAATCCATGCTGACTATTGGTGATCACAGCATTCCTTTCTAGGTGCTCACAGACTGTTTGCTTAATGATCTGCTCCAGAATCTTCCCTGGTATTGATGTCAGACTGACTGGGCGGTAATTATTTGGGTCCTCTCTTTCCCCCTTTTTGAAAATAGGGACAACATTTGCCCTCCTCCAGTCTGCCGGGACTTCGCCTGTTCTCCAGGAATTCTCAAAGATGACTGCCAGTGGTTCTGAGATCACATCTGCCAGTTCTTTTAATACTCTTGGATGCAGTTCATCTGGCCCTGGAGACTTGAATACATCTAATCTAGCCAAATATTCTTGTACTATCTCCTTAGTTATTCTGGGCTGTGTTTCCTTTGCTGAATCATTTGCTCCAAATTCTTCAGGTCGGGCATTGTTTTCCTTATCGGAGAAGACTGAGGCAAAGAAGGCATTGAGGAGTTCAGCCCTTTCTGTGTCCCCTGTTTGCATTTCACCATCTTCTCCTCTGAGTGACCCCACTGTTTCTTTGTTCTTCCTTTTGCTACGAACATACCCATAAAAGCCTTTTTTGTTGCTTTTAACCTCTCTAGCAAGCCTGAGTTCATTCTGTGCTTTAGCTTTTCTGACTTTGTGTCTACATGTGCTGGCTATTTGTTTGAATTCCTCTTTGGTGGTTTCCCCCCTTTTCCATTTTTTGTACACATCCTTTTTTAATCTTAATTCAGTTAAAAGTTCTTTAGATAGCCACCCTGGCTTCTTTAGGCACCTTCCATGTTTCCGTCTCATTGGTATTGCCTGACGTTGTGCTTTTAGTATCTCCCTCTTAACAAACTCCCAGCCATCATGAACTCCCTTTCCTTTTAGTATTGCTGTCCATGGGATCTCACCCAGCACTTCCCTAAGTTTTATGAAGTCGGCTTTCTTAAAGTCAAGAAATTGAGTCCTAGTATGCTTGGCTGCTACTTTCCGATGTATAGTAAACTTCAGAAGAGCATGATCACTCGCGCCTAATGATCCTTCCACATCTACCCCACTAACCAGGTCATCAACATTGGTTAGGACCAGGTCTAAAATGGCTGTTCCTCTTGTTGCTTCTCCCACTTTCTGGACAATGAAGTTGTCTGCAAGGCCAGTGAGGAATCTGTTTGACCTTATGCTCTTGGCTGAGTTTGACGTCCAACAAATATCCGGGTAATTGAAGTCCCCCATTACTACTATCTCCCTTCCTTTTGCATGCTTGGCCATCTGTTCCAGGAAGGCATCATCTATGTCCTCCGTTTGGCTTGGGGATCTATAGTAAACTCCCACAATGAGGTCTCTGTTATTCTTCTCTCCCTTAATTTTGACCCAAATGCTCTCACTTTGGCTTTGAGGTTCTAAATCTTGGATCTCTTCACAGGTATACACACCCCTGACATATAACGCCACTCCTCCTCCTTTCTTGTCTGGTCTGTTTCTCTGAAATAGATTGTATCCCCCCATTATTACATTCCAATCGTGGGACTTATCCCACCAGGTTTCAGTGATGCCTATTATGTCATATTTAGTTTGCTGTACCAAGAGCTCAAGCTCATCTTGTTTATTTCCCATGCTTTGCGCATTAGTGTACAGACATTGAAGTCCATTAATCATTCCCCCGTGTCTCTTATTTAAGGATTTTTTCCTCCCTCCACTAGGTCCGCGTGCTGTTTGCTCCACTTGGTCTATGACATTTGGATGATCATCTTCATTAATTGATAGACTCCTACCTTCAGGAGCACTGTCTCCCTCCCCCACATTAGTCAGTTTAAAGCCCTCCTGATGAGGTTTCTGAGATTTTTGGCAAAAACATTTCTCCCAACCGTTGTGAGGTGCAGCCCATCACTTGCCAGAAGTCCATCTTCAAGAAACTGCAGTCCGTGATCTAAGAATCCAAACCGTTCCTGTTTACACCATTTGCGAAGCCAGCTGTTCACTTCCACTATTTTGCCCTCTCTCCCTGGGCCACGTCGTTCAACTGGGAGGACAGACGAGATGACAATTTGTGCATTTAGTTGCTTCAATTTCCTGCCGAGAGCCTCGTAGTCTCTTTTGATCTTCTGGAGGCTATTGCTTGCAGTGTCATTGGTTCCCACATGAACCAAGAGGAAGGGGTATTCGTCAGTGGGTTTTATGATTCCTTGCAGTCGTTCAGTTACATCTTGGATCTTAGCCCCGGGGAGACAGCACACTTCCCGAGACATCTTGTCAGGCCCACAGATCACTGCTTCTGTTCCCCTCAGTAGGGAATCCCCTATCACCACTACACGCCTCCTCTTGGGTTTGGTTGGGGTTCTTCCGTGAGCTGTCCGTTCCAAGGTCGCCTGCACATTCCCTGAGGACTGACTTTGCTGCTCGTCTTCATATACCTGATCGACTGTAATGAGGGAGAGATCCTCAAATGGAGTCTGCTCTTCGTCTTCCATGCTAGGGGAGAGGACCTCAAAGCGATTGTGTATTTCTAAACAATCAGAGTGAACCCTGGGCCTCCTACTTCTTTGAGTCACGTTTCTCCATATATCTGGCTCCTGTGTTGGTGAACTAGCCTCCTTCTCAGGGGAGTCCCCTGTCTCCTCTCTGGTGGAGACGGTGTGCTCTGTTGCTTCCAAGAAGAGCTCCAGCTCTCTAATTCTTTGGAGCGTAGCTACACGTTCCTCCAGTTGCTGGACTTTGTCTTTTAAAAGGGTAATCAACATGCAATTGCTGCAGGTAAAGCTGCCTGCAACCTTTGGCAAGATGGCAAACATTGCGCAGGAATCGCAGGCGACTGCAGCTGTTCCCTCCCCTTCCATCTTGAGATCGTGTCGTTGGGGGTAGCTACAGAGGTCCTCCATCACAAAAAGCTTGAGGACAGGACAAATAACTCCCCCCCACACACACAAAAAAAACCTAGGTCTCCCCCAACAAACGTTTGAGACTAGCTCCCCTAAATCTAAAAGATGGGTATAACTGCCCTTCAGACTCTGATAAGCTCCTCCCACAGCTAATCCCCTGCCTCAACAGAAACCCTGCCCCCTCTGACCTTTACACAGGGAAAACAGCTAATCAGCCACAAAGAAACACACACACACACACACACACACACACACAAGAAAACCCTTTTTGCTCCTTCTTCAACTGCTGCCCTTCAGACGTAAACAGCATTTATCTCAGGAGTTTGAGGTTTATAAATGATCAACCATCTGAAATCCACTGCCTTACGTTTAGCTTCTAAGAAGTGAGATGTAAGAGGTGCTTCCGTAACGTAACGTTCTGTAAAGGTAATGTTTCTGTGCCATTTCTCAGTTCCGCGACTGTCTCCCCCCCCCCCCATCAGCCTCACCTGTGGAGCTCCTCTTCGGACGGGGAGTACTTGGCGGTGACGTCAGCCAGGTCTCCGAAAATCTGGTTGCCGTAGACGGTCAGCGAGGAGAGGAGGGCCAGCTCCTGCCAGGTGGAGCCCAGGAGACAGGTGTAGTCCTTGATGGACAGCTCGCCAAAGAAGGGCAACTTCTTGACCCAGGCGATCTGGCGGAAAAGGAGCTCATCGGCCAGGCGGCAGAGCAGCACAAAGAGCTCCGACTGGGTCACTTTGTACCTGCGGGAGGGAGAGCGGTTAGGGGCCCAAAGCGAGTGTCGGTTATGGGCCCACCGGCCGACGTTGCATTCGCACCGTTTAATACCACCCCTCCGTGGGTTTCTTTTTCACGGGTCTGCTTTGCATTTTTTAAAGGACGCGGGTGATGCTGTGGGTTAAATCACTGAGCCTAGGGTGGTCGGTTCGAATCCCCGTCAAGGGGCAAGCGCCCGTCACTCAGTCCCTGCTCCCGCCACCCTGCAGATTGAAAGCACATCAAAAGTGCAAGTGGATCAATAGGTCCCGCTCCGGAGGGAAGGTAAACAGCATTTCCGTGCGCCCCCCCCCGTGTGACAAGGCTCCCCACTGTGCTGCTCTGAGGGGGCCAACAGCGGGCAGAAAGGGGGTGCGCCACTCACCCGTCTTCGATGAGCATGGGGGTGCCGAGGGGCCCCATGTCCTCGGCCGAGACCAGCTGGCTGATGAGGAGAGCGGGAGCCTGGGGGTCAAGGCTCCGGGGGGGGGGGGCGGGGGCAGCAGGGCCGAGTGCGCCGGGCAGCTCTGAAGGTGCGGGAGGTATTGGTAGGGGGTTGGCCCCGGGCCCCCCAGGTATGGATCCCTGAGTGCAGCAAATCCGTTCAGCTCAACAGATCTGCTGGAATAGGAAAGGCGGGGGTTAAGAGGCAGGGGTAGGGGGGCGCAGGAAATGGAAGAGGGGGGGTCCAGAGCTTCAACCATTCCATGCCATGATTAATTGTTTGATTGAATCAATATATCAACCGATACCAACGATGGCCAGACTTGGGGATGTTTTGGGACTACAATTCCCATCATCCCTGTCCTGGGAGCAGGCGATGATGGGAGTCAAACGTGGCCTTCCTGCTGTTTGGGGATTACATTGCCCATCTTCCCTGACCACTGCTCCTGGGAGCTAGGGATGATGGGAGTCAAACGTGGCCTTCCGGCTGTTTGGGGACTACATTTCCCATTATCCCTAACCACTGGTCCTACAAGCTATGGATGATGGGAGTCAAATGTGGCCTTCCGGCTGTTTGGGGACTACAATTCCAATCATCCCTGACCACTGCTCCTGGGAGCTAGGAATTATGCGAGTCAAACACGGCCCTCTAGCTGTTTGGGGATTACAATTCCCATCTTCCCTGACCACTGGTCCTCGGAGCTAGAGATGATGGGAGTCAAACGTGGCCCTCTAGCTGTTTTGGGACTACAATTCCCATCTTCCCTGACCACTGCTCCTGGGAGCTAGAGATGATGGGAGTCAAACGTGGCCCTCTAGCTGTTTGGGGACTACAATTCCCATCTTCCCTGACCACTGCTCCTCGGAGCTAGAGATGATGGGAGTCAAACGTGGCCCTCTAGCTGTTTGGGGACTACAATTCCCACCTTCCCTGACCACTGGTCCTGGGAGCTAGGGATCATGGGAGTCAAAAATGGCCCTCTAGCTGTTTGGGGATTACAATTCCCATCTTCCCTGACCACTGGTCCTCGGAGCTAGAGATGATGGGAGTCAAACGTGGCCCTCTAGCTGTTTTGGGACTACAATTCCCATCTTCCCTGACCACTGCTCCTGGGAGCTAGAGATGATGGGAGTCAAACGTGGCCCTCTAGCTGTTTGGGGACTACAATTCCCATCTTCCCTGACCACTGCTCCTCGGAGCTAGAGATGATGGGAGTCAAACGTGGCCCTCTAGCTGTTTGGGGACTACAATTCCCATCTTCCCTGACCACTGCTCCTGTGAGCTAGGGATGATGGGAGTCAAACGTGGCCTTCCTGTTGTTTGGGGACTACAATTCCCATCTTCCCTGACCACTGCTCCTGGGAGCTAGAGATGATGGGAGTCAAACGTGGCCCTCTAGCTGTTTGGGGACTACAATTCCCATCTTCCCTGACCACTGCTCCTCGGAGCTAGAGATGATGGGAGTCAAACGTGGCCCTCTAGCTGTTTGGGGACTACAATTCCCACCTTCCCTGACCACTGGTCCTGGGAGCTAGGGATCATGGGAGTCAAAAATGGCCCTCTAGCTGTTTGGGGATTACAATTCCCATCTTCCCTGACCACTGGTCCTCGGAGCTAGAGATGATGGGAGTCAAACGTGGCCCTCTAGCTGTTTTGGGACTACAATTCCCATCTTCCCTGACCACTGCTCCTGGGAGCTAGAGATGATGGGAGTCAAACGTGGCCCTCTAGCTGTTTGGGGACTACAATTCCCATCTTCCCTGACCACTGCTCCTCGGAGCTAGAGATGATGGGAGTCAAACGTGGCCCTCTAGCTGTTTGGGGACTACAATTCCCATCTTCCCTGACCACTGCTCCTGTGAGCTAGGGATGATGGGAGTCAAACGTGGCCTTCCTGTTGTTTGGGGACTACAATTCCCATCTTCCCTGACCACTGCTCCTGGGAGCTAGGGATGATGGGAGTCAAACGTGGCCTTCCTGTTGTTTGGGGACTACAATTCCCATCTTCCTTAACCACTGCTCCTGGGAGCTTGGAATGAATGATGGGAGTCAAACGTGGCCCTCTAGCTGTTTGGGGACAACAATTCCCATCTTCCCTGATCACTGCTCCTGGGAGCTAGGGATGATGGGAGTCAAACGTGGCCCTCTAGCTGTTTGGGGACTACAATTCCCATCTTCCCTGACCACTGGTCCTGGGAGCTAGGGATCATGGGAGTCAAACGTGGCACTCTCGCTGTTTGGGGACTACAATTCCCATCTTCCCTGACCACTGCTCCTGGGAGATTATGAGTGATGGGAGTCAAATGTGGCCCTCTAGCTGTTTGGGGACTACAATTCCCATCATCCCTGACCACTGCTCCTGGGAGCTAGGAATGATGGGAGTCAAACGTGGCCTTCCTGCTGTTTCGGGACTACAATTCCCATCTTCCCTGACCACTGCTCCAGGGGGCTGGGGATGATGGGAGTCAAACATGGCCTTCCTGCTGTTTCGGGACTACAATTCCCATTTTCCCTGACCACTGCTCCTGGGAGATAGGGTTGATGGGAATCAAACGTGGCCTTCCGGCTGTTTGGGGACTACAATTCCCATCATCCCTGACCACTGGTCCTACGAGCTAGGGATGATGGGAGTCAAACGTGGCCCTCTAGCTGTTTGGGGACTAAAATTCCCATCTTCCCTGACCACTGCTCCTGGCAGCTAGGGATGATGGGAGTCAAACGTGGCCCTCTAGCTGTTTGGGGACTACAATTCCCATCTTCCTTAACCACTACTCCTGGGAGCTTGGAATGAATGATGGGAGTCAAACGTGGCCCTCTAGCTGTTTGGGGACAACAATTCCCATCTTCCCTGACCACTGGTCCTACAAGCTAGGGATGATGGGAGTCAAATGTGGCCCTCTAGCTCTTTGGGGACTACAATTCCCATCTTCCCTGAACACTGCTCCTGGGAGCTTAAGGGTCATGGGAGTCAAACGTGGCCTTCCGGCTGTTTCGGGACTATAATTCCCATCTTCCCTGACCACTGCTCCTGGGAGCTAGGGATGATGGGAGTCAAACGTGGCCCTCTAGCTGTTTGGGGACTACAATTCCCATCTTCCCTGACCACTGGTCCTGGGAGCTAGGGATCATGGGAGTCAAACGTGGCACTCTCGCTGTTTGGGGACTACAATTCCCATCTTCCCTGACCACTGCTCCTGGGAGCTTATGAGTGATGGGAGTCAAATGTGGCCCTCTAGCTGTTTGGGGACTACAATTCCCATCATCCCTGACCACTGCTCCTGGGAGCTAGGAATGATTCGAGTCAAACGTGGCCCTCCAGCAGTTTGGGGACTACAATTACCATCATCCCTGACCACTGGTCCTATGAGCTAGGGATGATGGGAGTCAAACGTGGCCCTCCAGCGGTTTGGGGACTACAATTACCATCATCCCTGACCACTGGTCCTATGAGCTAGGGATGATGGGAGTCAAACATGGCCCTCCAGCAGTTTGGGGACTACAATTACCATCATCCCTGACCACTGGTCCTATGAGCTAGGGATGATGGGAGTCAAACATGGCCCTCCAGCGGTTTGGGGACTACAATTACCATCATCCCTGACCACTGGTCCTATGAGCTAGGGATGATGGGAGTCAAACATGGCCCTCCAGCAGTTTGAGGACTACAACTCCCATCTTCCCTGACCACTGGACCTATGAGCTAGGGATGATGGGAATCAAACGTGGCCTTCCGGCTGTTTGGGGACTACAATTCCCACCATCCCTGACCACTGCTCCTGGGAGCTAGGGATGATGGGAGTCAAACGTGGCCTTCCGGCTGTTTGGGGACTACAATTCCCATCATCCCTGACCACTGCTCCTGGGAGCTAGGGATGAGGGGAGTCAAACACGGCCTTCCAGCTTTTTGGGGACTACAATTCCCATCTTCCCTGACCGCTGCTCCTGGGAGCTAGGGATGATGGGAGTCAAACGTGGCCTTCCGGCTGTTTGGAGACTACAATTCCCATTTTCCCTGACCACTGCTCCTGGGAGCTAGGGATGATGGGAGTCAAACATGGCCCTCCAGCTGTTTGGGGACTACAATTCCCATCATCCCTGACCACTGCTCCTGGGGGCTGGGGATGATGGGAGTCAAACGTGGACTTCCGGCTGTTTGGGGACTACATTTCCCATCATCTGTGACCACTGGTTCTACGAGGAAGGGATGATGGGAATCAAACGTGGCCTTCCGGCTGTTTGGGGACTACAATTCCAATCATCCCTGACCACTGGTCCTACGAGTTAGGGATGATGGGAGTCAAACATGGCTTTCCTGCTGTTTCGGGACTACAATTCCCATTTTCCCTGACCACTGCTCCTGGGAGATAGGGATGATGGGAGTCAAACGTGGACTTCCGGCTGTTTGGGGACTACAATTCCCATCTTCCCTGACCACTGGTCCTACAAGCTAGGGATGATGGGAGTCAAACGTGGCCCTCTAGCTGTTTGGGGACTACAATTCCCATCTTCCCTGACCGCTTGTCCTGGGAGCTAGGGATGATGGGAGTCAAACATGGCCCTCTAGATGTTTGGGGACTACAATTCCCATCATCCCTGACCACTGTTCCTGGGAGTTAGGAATGAATGATGGGAGTCAAACGTGGCCCTCTAGCTGTTTGGGGACTACAATTCCCATCTTCCCTGACCACTGGTCCTGGGAGTTAGGAATGAATGATGGGAGTCAAACGTGGCCCTCTAGATGTTTGGGGACTACAATTCCCATCATCCCTGACCACTGTTCCTGGGAGTTAGGAATGAATGATGGGAGTCAAACGTGGCCCTCTAGCTGTTTGGGGACTACAATTCCCATCTTCCCTGACCACTGGTCCTACGAGCTAGGGATGATGGGAGTCAAACATGGCCTTCTGACTGTTTCGGGACTACAATTCCCAGCTTCCTTAACCACTACTCAAAGGAGCTAGGGATGATGGGAGTCAAATGTGGCCCTCTAGCTGCTTTGGAGACTACAATTCCCATCTTCCCTGACCACTGCTCCTGGGAGCTAGGGATCATGGGAGTCAAACGTGGCCCTCTAGCTGTTTGGGGACTACAATTCCCATCTTCCCTGACCATTGGTCCTACGAGCTAGGGATGATGGGAGTCAAACGTGGTCTTCCGGCTGTTTGGGGACTACAATTCCCATCTTCCCTGACCACTGGTCCTACAAGCTAGGAATGAATGATGGGAGTCAAACGTGGCCTTCCGGCTGTTTGGGGACTACAATTCCCCTCTTTCTTAACCACTGCTCCTGTGAGCTAGGAATTAATGATGGGAGTCAAATGTGGCCCTCTAGCTGTTTGGGGACTACAATTACCATCATCCCTGACCACTGCTCCTGGGAGCTAGGAATGATTCGAGTCAAACGTGGCCCTCCAGCAGTTTGGGGACTAGAATTACCATCATCCCTGACCACTGGTCCTATGAGCTAGAGATGATGGGAGTCAAACGTGGCCCTCTAGCTGTTTGGGGACTACAATTCCCATCTTCCCTGACCACTGCTCCTCGGAGCTAGAGATGATGGGAGTCAAACGTGGCCCTCTAGCTGTTTGGGGACTACAATTCCCATCTTCCCTGACCACTGCTCCTGTGAGCTAGGGATGATGGGAGTCAAACGTGGCCTTCCTGTTGTTTGGGGACTACAATTCCCATCTTCCCTGACCACTGCTCCTGGGAGCTAGAGATGATGGGAGTCAAACGTGGCCCTCTAGCTGTTTGGGGACTACAATTCCCATCTTCCCTGACCACTGCTCCTCGGAGCTAGAGATGATGGGAGTCAAACGTGGCCCTCTAGCTGTTTGGGGACTACAATTCCCACCTTCCCTGACCACTGGTCCTGGGAGCTAGGGATCATGGGAGTCAAAAATGGCCCTCTAGCTGTTTGGGGATTACAATTCCCATCTTCCCTGACCACTGGTCCTCGGAGCTAGAGATGATGGGAGTCAAACGTGGCCCTCTAGCTGTTTTGGGACTACAATTCCCATCTTCCCTGACCACTGCTCCTGGGAGCTAGAGATGATGGGAGTCAAACGTGGCCCTCTAGCTGTTTGGGGACTACAATTCCCATCTTCCCTGACCACTGCTCCTCGGAGCTAGAGATGATGGGAGTCAAACGTGGCCCTCTAGCTGTTTGGGGACTACAATTCCCATCTTCCCTGACCACTGCTCCTGTGAGCTAGGGATGATGGGAGTCAAACGTGGCCTTCCTGTTGTTTGGGGACTACAATTCCCATCTTCCCTGACCACTGCTCCTGGGAGCTAGGGATGATGGGAGTCAAACGTGGCCTTCCTGTTGTTTGGGGACTACAATTCCCATCTTCCTTAACCACTGCTCCTGGGAGCTTGGAATGAATGATGGGAGTCAAACGTGGCCCTCTAGCTGTTTGGGGACAACAATTCCCATCTTCCCTGATCACTGCTCCTGGGAGCTAGGGATGATGGGAGTCAAACGTGGCCCTCTAGCTGTTTGGGGACTACAATTCCCATCTTCCCTGACCACTGGTCCTGGGAGCTAGGGATCATGGGAGTCAAACGTGGCACTCTCGCTGTTTGGGGACTACAATTCCCATCTTCCCTGACCACTGCTCCTGGGAGATTATGAGTGATGGGAGTCAAACGTGGCCCTCTCGCTGTTTGGGGACTACAATTCCCATCATCCCTGACCACTGCTCCTGGGAGCTAGGAATGATGGGAGTCAAACGTGGCCTTCCTGCTGTTTCGGGACTACAATTCCCATCTTCCCTGACCACTGCTCCAGGGGGCTGGGGATGATGGGAGTCAAACATGGCCTTCCTGCTGTTTCGGGACTACAATTCCCATTTTCCCTGACCACTGCTCCTGGGAGATAGGGATGATGGGAATCAAACGTGGCCTTCCGGCTGTTTGGGGACTACAATTCCCATCATCCCTGACCACTGGTCCTACGAGCTAGGGATGATGGGAGTCAAACGTGGCCCTCTAGCTGTTTGGGGACTAAAATTCCCATCTTCCCTGACCACTGCTCCTGGCAGCTAGGGATGATGGGAGTCAAACGTGGCCCTCTAGCTGTTTGGGGACTACAATTCCCATCTTCCTTAACCACTACTCCTGGGAGCTTGGAATGAATGATGGGAGTCAAACGTGGCCCTCTAGCTGTTTGGGGACAACAATTCCCATCTTCCCTGACCACTGGTCCTACAAGCTAGGGATGATGGGAGTCAAATGTGGCCCTCTAGCTCTTTGGGGACTACAATTCCCATCTTCCCTGAACACTGCTCCTGGGAGCTTAAGGGTCATGGGAGTCAAACGTGGCCTTCCGGCTGTTTCGGGACTATAATTCCCATCTTCCCTGACCACTGCTCCTGGGAGCTAGGGATGATGGGAGTCAAACGTGGCCCTCTAGCAGTTTGGGGACTACAATTCCCATCTTCCCTGACCACTGGTCCTGGGAGCTAGGGATCATGGGAGTCAAACGTGGCACTCTCGCTGTTTGGGGACTACAATTCCCATCTTCCCTGACCACTGCTCCTGGGAGCTTATGAGTGATGGGAGTCAAATGTGGCCCTCTAGCTGTTTGGGGACTACAATTCCCATCATCCCTGACCACTGCTCCTGGGAGCTAGGAATGATTCGAGTCAAACGTGGCCCTCCAGCAGTTTGGGGACTACAATTACCATCATCCCTGACCACTGGTCCTATGAGCTAGGGATGATGGGAGTCAAACGTGGCCCTCCAGCGGTTTGGGGACTACAATTACCATCATCCCTGACCACTGGTCCTATGAGCTAGGGATGATGGGAGTCAAACATGGCCCTCCAGCAGTTTGGGGACTACAATTACCATCATCCCTGACCACTGGTCCTATGAGCTAGGGATGATGGGAGTCAAACATGGCCCTCCAGCGGTTTGGGGACTACAATTACCATCATCCCTGACCACTGGTCCTATGAGCTAGGGATGATGGGAGTCAAACATGGCCCTCCAGCAGTTTGAGGACTACAACTCCCATCTTCCCTGACCACTGGACCTATGAGCTAGGGATGATGGGAATCAAACGTGGCCTTCCGGCTGTTTGGGGACTACAATTCCCACCATCCCTGACCACTGCTCCTGGGAGCTAGGGATGATGGGAGTCAAACGTGGCCTTCCGGCTGTTTGGGGACTACAATTCCCATCATCCCTGACCACTGCTCCTGGGAGCTAGGGATGAGGGGAGTCAAACACGGCCTTCCAGCTTTTTGGGGACTACAATTCCCATCTTCCCTGACCGCTGGCTCCTGGGAGCTAGGGATGATGGGAGTCAAACGTGGCCTTCCGGCTGTTTGGAGACTACAATTCCCATTTTCCCTGACCACTGCTCCTGGGAGCTAGGGATGATGGGAGTCAAACATGGCCCTCCAGCTGTTTGGGGACTACAATTCCCATCATCCCTGACCACTGCTCCTGGGGGCTGGGGATGATGGGAGTCAAACGTGGACTTCCGGCTGTTTGGGGACTACATTTCCCATCATCTGTGACCACTGGTTCTACGAGGAAGGGATGATGGGAATCAAACGTGGCCTTCCGGCTGTTTGGGGACTACAATTCCAATCATCCCTGACCACTGGTCCTACGAGTTAGGGATGATGGGAGTCAAACATGGCTTTCCTGCTGTTTCGGGACTACAATTCCCATTTTCCCTGACCACTGCTCCTGGGAGATAGGGATGATGGGAGTCAAACGTGGACTTCCGGCTGTTTGGGGACTACAATTCCCATCTTCCCTGACCACTGGTCCTACAAGCTAGGGATGATGGGAGTCAAACGTGGCCCTCTAGCTGTTTGGGGACTACAATTCCCATCTTCCCTGACCGCTTGTCCTGGGAGCTAGGGATGATGGGAGTCAAACATGGCCCTCTAGATGTTTGGGGACTACAATTCCCATCATCCCTGACCACTGTTCCTGGGAGTTAGGAATGAATGATGGGAGTCAAACGTGGCCCTCTAGCTGTTTGGGGACTACAATTCCCATCTTCCCTGACCACTGGTCCTGGGAGTTAGGAATGAATGATGGGAGTCAAACGTGGCCCTCTAGATGTTTGGGGACTACAATTCCCATCATCCCTGACCACTGTTCCTGGGAGTTAGGAATGAATGATGGGAGTCAAACGTGGCCCTCTAGCTGTTTGGGGACTACAATTCCCATCTTCCCTGACCACTGGTCCTACGAGCTAGGGATGATGGGAGTCAAACATGGCCTTCTGACTGTTTCGGGACTACAATTCCCAGCTTCCTTAACCACTACTCAAAGGAGCTAGGGATGATGGGAGTC
>NC_138765.1:99112506-99219926 GCF_965113315.1 Podarcis vaucheri
AAGCCAGGTGTCACCCATCTTGTATTTGTGCCTCTCATTATTTTTTTGCCCAAGTGCAATACTTTACATTTCTCCCTGTTAAAATTCATCTTGTTTGTTTCTGCCCAGTTCTCTAATCTGTCAAGGTCGTTTTGAAGTGTGATCCTGTCCTCTGGGGTGTTAGCCACCCCTCCCAGTTTGGTGTCATCTGCAAATTTGATCAGGATGCCCTTGAGTCCATCATCCAAGTCGTTGATAAAGATGTTGAATAAGACCGGGCCCAAGACAGAACCCTGTGGCACCCCACTAGTCCAAGCGGGAGATAACCAGAGCATGCACCACTCTGGCGAGACAGTCCGCAGGCAGATAGGGTCTTAGCCTGCGTACCCGGTGGAGCTGGTAGACAGCTGCCCTGGACACAGAGTTAACCTGTGCCTCCATGGACAGCTGTGAGTCCAAAATGACTCCCAGGCTGCGCACCTGGTCCTTCAGGGGCACAGTTACCCCATTCAGGACCAGGGAATCCTCCACACCTGCCCGCCTCCTGTCCCCCAAAAACAGTACTTCTGTCTTGTCAGGATTCAACCTCAATCTGTTAGCCGCCATCCATCCTCCAACCGCCTCCAGACACTCACACAGGACCTTCACCGCCTTCACTGGTTCTGATTTAAAAGAGAGGTAGAGCTGGGTATCATCGGCATACTGATGAACACCCAGCCCAAACCTCCTGATGATCTCTCCCAGCGGCCGCATGTAGATGTTGAAAAGCATGGGGGGAGAGGACAGAACCCTGAGGCACCCCACAAGTGAGAGCCCAGGGGTCTGAACACTCATCCCCCACCACCACTTTCTGAGCACGGCACAGGAGGAAGGAGCGGAAGCACTGTATGACAGTACCCCCAGCTCCCAGCCCCTCAAGACGGTCCAGAAGGATGCTATGGTCGATGGTATCGAACGCCGCTGAGAGATCCAGCAGAACTAGGAAACAGCTCTCACCTTTGTCCCTAGCCCGCCGGAGATCATCAACCAGTGCGACCAAGGCAGTTTCAGTCCCATGATGAGGCCTGAATCCCGACTGGAAGGGATCAAAATGGTCCGCTTCTTCCAGGCGTGCCTGGAGTTGTTCGGCAACCGCTCGCTCAATCACCTTGCCCAGGAATGGAAGATTTGAGACTGGGCAATAGTTGGCCATCGTGGCCGCATCTAAAGATGGTTTTTTAAGAAGCGGTTTAATAACCGCCTCTTTTAGCGGGTCTGGGAAGGCTCCCTCACGGAGGGAAGCATTCACCACCCCACGAAGCCCATCGCCCAGTCCTTCCCGGCTTGCTTTTATAAGCCAGGATGGGCAAGGATCCAGGAGACAGGTGGTTGGTTTCACTCGTCCAAGCAGCCTGTCCACATCCTCAGAGGTAACAGATTGGAATTGATCCCACTCAACTTGACTAGACAGGACTCTAGCACTCTCCCGCCCCGGTCCTGCTCCCACGGTGGAGTCTACTTCTTCCCGAATCTGAGCGATTTTATCTGCAAAAAACTTTGCAAAATCATTGCAGGAGAACATGTGGCCCGTACTGGGCCCCGATGTTGCAGGTGGTTCCGCTAAATTGCGGACCACCTGAAAAAGTCTTCTGCTGCTGTTTTCTGCAGATGTAATAGAGGCGGTGAAGAAATTCTTCTTCGCCGTCGCTATCGCCACTTGGTAGGCTCGACGTTGAGCTCTAACCTGTGTCCGGTCAGATTCGGAATGAGTTATCCGCCACCGGCGCTCTAGCCGTCTCAACGATTGTTTCATTGCCCTCAGATCCGTGGAAAACCACGGGGCTGTCCGGGCTCCATGCAATCGGAGAGGGCGCTTCGGAGCCAGACAGTCAATAGCCCTGGTTAACTCCACATTCCAGCGGGCCACCAGGGAATCAGCTGAAAGGCCATCAACATGGGATAGAGCATCCCCTACCACTCTCTGGAAACCATTTGGATCCATTAAGTGGCGGGGGCGGACCATCCGAATTGGTCCCACCTCCCTGCAGAGGGGATGGGTCGCAGAGAAGTCCAGTTGCACCAGGAAGTGATCTGACCATGGCACTTCTTTCGTTTCGCTTTTACTTAGTGTCAGATCACCAACATCCATAGAGGTAAACACCAGGTCCAAGGCATGTCCGTGGCTGTGGGTTGGGCCAGACTTATTCAGGGACAGCCCCATGGAGGCCATGCTTTCCACGAAGTCCCGAGCGGCCCCTTGTAAGGTCGTGTCAGCATGGATGTTAAAATCCCCTAGGACGACCAAGCTAGGTGTCTCCAGGAGAACATCTGCCACGACCTGAAGCAGCTCGGGCAGGGAATCCTTGGTGCAGCGGGGAGGTCAGTACACCAAAAGGAATCCTGTACTGCCCCTATTGCCCAACTTCCAGAACATGCACTCAGAAAACTGGGTCTTCCCAATAGGACGCCTGGTGCAAACTAATGACTTCCTAAAAATCACTGCAACCCCCCCTCCCCGCCCACATGACCTGGGTTGCTGTGCGTAAGAGAAACCTGGTGGACAAGCAGCGGCAAGGACAGGCCCATCTGCTTCATCCAACCAAGTCTCTGTTACACATGCCAGGTCATGTCCTCCATCCATCTTGGCTCTGACATTACATAGCTGTTAATGCTCATCATGCATTTATAATTGTAAAAAAAAAATTCCTGTGTAATGTTCTTACTGTTGCAGATTAGTTTTTAGACATCAGCATTTTGTTCCTTTCTTATTGTCGCCCCCTTACCCCCCCACCCCCCCGATATGGCCCAAAAGGCATTTTTGAAGCTGTGGAAAGATTTGTTAGAGAGGCATTAGGGTAAGTCTTCTCTCAAAGCCTGTACTCTCAAAGTCGGTGTGATCTAAAGTGCTCCTGTTTTGTATCTCTATTTCTTTTTTGGTTCCCAAAGCAGGTACTGTACATTGGTTGCCGGTTTCTTGAGCATGAGAGGCATAAAGCCACTCTTGTTGATTACTGAGGCTATTAGGGTTTGAGAAAGGTGTAAGGAGCATTGATGTATCAGTACTGAATGGTTGGGAAGGGAAGGCAATTAGCAGATGGTGGGTGTTTCCCACCATTTCAGTGACATTTTCATTGTATAGCTTTTCACATCAGGGTTATATCCCCTCTCTCATCTTTCCTCAGAGACCTTGCAGCAGTTTGCTGTCTTGGATTCAAACCAGGTATCACGAAAACCAGCCCAAAAAGTAGCTGCTTTTAAATTTTTTAAAGAGGTTAAATCGGGGCTGTTGCATGAGCTTCAGAAACTAAGGCCACAACCCTGTGCATACTCACCTAGGATTAAGCTCCACTGGGCGCAGTGGACTTACTTCTGAGTAAAAGCACAGGGGCAGCATGTTTGCTTTCCACCTTTATTTTATGAGCAACCAAAGAAAAGGTGGGTGGAAAGGAACCGCCCCCCCTATAGGTGGCTTATAATAATGCAAAATGCCAAAGCCAAGATTTTCCGCACACATTAGAGCAGCCTTCGCCAACGTGGCCATATGGGAATTGCAGTCCAAAATCTAGAGGACACCAGGTTGTCGAAGGCTGCATTAGAGAAGCAAATGTTGTGTATTCATAACATTGTCAGAATTTAGTATATCCTTGTTTGGGTCATTTTTGTTTTCTAAGGTGCCGGTTGTTTGTTTATAGCAGAACTGAAGATGTCACTGAATGTGATGCACTCCTGTAATCACACTCTTCCACAGCTTCCCCTTTTGCTTCAGTAAAGGAGTAGATCTCCAATAGATTGGGCCCAGCGCAGTAAATAAGAAAGATGGGCTGTTACATCTGCCCTGCTACCAGCTGTGTGGCTACAGCTGTCTTGAGTAGCTTTCATCTTCTGCTAACAACTGCGGCAAGGTAAGCACCCAACTTCTTCAGTAGCCGCTTGACACATGCAGCTAAGAGCTAGTCCATATATCACACAGAAGGAAAAGAGGTGTTAAAGTGATCCATCCTTCTTGTCTCACTTCTGAGGTGCAAATGACGTGAGTTTTTAAAATGCCCTCCTGCCCTCCTGGGATATAGATCTATGGGATGAAATGTTTCCAGAGTCTTGCAGTGTTTACAGGTGCAGTCCGCTTTACTCTGCGCCCCCATATATATATATATATATATATATATATATATATATATATATATTCAGAGAGAGACGAGGCAGGTTCACTTTGAAAGGCAAAGTGGTTAAAGCGAAGGCCGTGGCGGGTTTTCTCTTGCAGAAGCAACCACAAGAGGGCATTGCAATTGCTGCTGCTTTTAGAAAAGATTTTTGACAGCCTGGATGCAGAGCATCCAGAAGGTCAGGTGCTTTTGCAGCTGTGGCAAGAATACTTTGCTGTCCTGAGAAGAAAGCATGCTTTTAACTTTGGAGAGAATTTTGAGAGTCCAAGATAGGAAAGTGTAGTGAGATAGCAGGTCTTGGGTATCATTAAGAGCAGGAGATGGGAGTCAAGCACCACTAAAGCCAAAGAGCACAGCAGTGTTCTTTCACATTAATTTCAGTGATGTTGGACACATGAATGGCAGGTGGCACCCTGTGTTAATTAGTGAGAAGAACCATAATCTGCGCCTTGTCCAACTCGGGGATCAAAATGGCTTAGGGCTGTATTCCTGAGAGAGAATTCAGAAAACTCATTTTTCTGGATAACCTCCAAGGCCTGTGAATTTCAATCAAGGGGAGGTATCTCATGTACCTCTTGTTAACTTTTCAAAGTGGTGTATGAACTTCAGCCAGCAGACATTGGGCTCCCACCGTATATATGCTGTGTTTGGAGTAGATCCCAGTATTGTGTGAGAGCAGAGAACGGTTAGCTCCTTACATGTATCCTAGCTGGAAGGAAGTCAGAACAAGGTAGCGATGCTTTGAATTGTGTGCTTATTGTAGCCTCCTGTCTTTCTGCTATTAAACAATGCTGCCCAGACAGATCACCTTATGAGAGAGGTTGGGGGAAATCACTGACAAATTTCGGTTAAAAGAAATAAATATTCATGACTAAACCATCACTGTCATGTCAAAGATCTAGAAACGTATATTGAAAGCAAAACAATTTCTGAGCTTTTGTATTTAAAATAAAAACCTATGTTAATTTTTTTTAATTAAGTACTCTGGCTACGATTTCTGAATGTGTCTTATAAAATTATGCCTCTTGAATTTATATTTAATGGTTAATTTTATCTGTGATTGAAAAAAAAGTATTAATCAGAATAAGATGCATCAGGGAAGGAGTTTTTAAATTTACACAGTCGATTTGTCTTAACATCCTTTAATACTAACTTTCAATATGGCAACTTTGTACATGAATATTGCAGTATTCTATTTCCATAGACTTGAAAAAACCACACCCAACGAGTAACATTTCCACCCAGGATAATAATTGTCACAGGTTTCCTGGTGATATGATTGTCATGACAATGTCATGTGATAGAATTTCTTCATTGACGAATTGCTAGCGATTGTTTATACTTTATTTACCCATGCTTATGTCCTTTAAGTAAAAACAGAGAGGAGTTGTTGATCACCTCTCTCTCGAAAACATTGGTACCGGTAACAGCATTGCTTGTGTACTAGCAATGGAACATGTTCAGCCCAGAGCAGTCCAGCCATGAGACGAGATGCATGGACATCTGACAGAGTGGCTTTTGATTCTGACTCCTGTTCAGCAGGTGACACAGTGGGAGGCGACCACACCCTGGGCCCCGGGGGAACAATCCACAGGGACGTTCTCCTACTTCCTTGAAGCGAACGGGGGGGGGGGGTTAACTGTGCTTTCCCCCTGCTGCTGTTCGTTTCCATGAGGCTTGTGAAGGAGAACTTTGCTGCGTTAATTACTTTGTACATGTTTGGAGTCAGGAGGTTGAGAACGCCGTTTGGATTTTCTGCCTCAAACACCAAAATGTCTCTGGCCGGCTCTGGTTGAGAATTAGAAAGAGATGCAAATCAGATGCAAAGATTAAGCAATCAGACCAAAACATGTCAACCTCTCACTGATGGCACAGTTAGGCTCTAGCCTTCTGTCATCTATGAAGTGCCAAATTCTGATGGCATGCATAACTTCAGGCTTCTTCCCGTGTTATGGTTAAGGACAAGGAGCGTCCTTCGAGCCCCTCGCCCTCTCTGTTTTTCACCTTGGTGCCTCCTTGCTTTCAGCCCAATCCCAGCCATGAACTCTGCAGCTAGGGTTCCTAAAACGATTCCTGTAGGAGTCGATGGGAAGAATTGGGGAGAGCCTAATGTTTCAGGAGCTGATGGTTTAAAGCCATTGGCTAGCCTGAGCCTACTTCACTGGCTGAAGTATGTTTTCCACATATATCGAGGTGCTCCAAGGACGCAGCTGCCTCTCTATTTGGCTGCTTTTGCCTCCCAGAAAGAAGAACAACCCAGCCTAGGGAAGGTGTTTGGGGGAAGGCGTATGATAAGGCTGCTTGTACACTCTTGGGGTTTCGATAGGCCCAAATTCAAAACGGGCCATCTGGTTCTCGACCGCCGTTCCCTTCCCTTATGTTAGATGCAAGGGGCAGAGCCTCAGAGGTGACTCCCATCCCACTTTCCCAGAAGCAGCCTCCTTTCCCTTTACACCATAAAGTGGAGAAGCAGCCCTGTGCCATCGGACGTGTGCCTGCATTCCAAAGTGACGACGCAACTCACATCTCAATATGCATGACAGACCAGCACAAAACGGCCTCTCCCCCCCCCCTCTTCTCCAGTGGCCTTCTTGAACCAAAAAATAACCAACCTTTCACCACCAGAAGAAGGCGGCGGCGTTGGGAGCAAGATACACTCACCATTTGTATTTTGTATGGTTTTCTTTTGCATGGTGCATGGTGCATATATAGAGTTTCTCACTCAAAACAGTTTCTTAACCTGCCTGGATGGAGGAGAGCAGACTGCTGGGGCTTCCCATTTTGTAGTGGTAGATCCTTTCCCATCTGTGCTGTGAGGCGGCCACGTGCTCACCAGTATTTAGCTTCTGCCCATTAGTCTCTATAACCGTTATAGTGCTGGGCTGCTTTAAGTATTGAGAATTCACCTTGAGTGGCATCAAAAACATTCCTGTCTGGTTATAATTTGCTTGTGGCTGTGATTAGTCATCAGTACATATTTGATAGCAGAGAATTCCCTTGTGTATTGCCTGACATCTTTCCAAGTGAACCATCTTGCTGTCAATCCAAACTCTAGTGCATCTTCTTTTTCTCCTCTTTGGTCTGTTCATAATAACAACTTTTGATGTAACAAACTCTTTTGACTGTTTTTTAGACAGTGGGGATAAATAATAATATTCTTTTTCCCATGAGGTTTTTTTTTGTGAATGACTTTTGACTGCACAATCTCATGTTACAAACCAAGTTGGGTTTTTCCTCTGAGATGTGTAATTCTTTTATTGAGATTTTTATGAATTTTGTTGTGTTTTGTTGGGATATTTTTTTCTAACATTGCTTTATTAAACGTTGAAATATTTAAGAAATATGTAATATTTGGACCAGATGTTGTGAATAATAGTAGATAAATACTATTTTATTCTGTATTTTTAAAAGCTGTTCAGTATAAATAAAAGTTGACTTAGATGCAACTTTGCAACTGGACTGTCGTGGTCATTCTTCTGAGACAGAAGAACCAACATTAAGATGAACAGATGGCCAGCTCACGCCAAATGCCCAGAGACAGAGAGCTCTTTCTGTCTCTGCGCTACACTAGCAAACTCAACAGGTTCTCCTCCTTACAGGTACTGTAGACTGCAGTACTTTGGAGAGCTACATCAGGAAAAGCCGGAAACTGGGTTTGCCTCTCTGTAACCCTTCGGTCCCCTTCTGAGTAATAACCTGGAGCTTTTTAACTTCAGTTTTCCCCCAGCATGGTGCATATCAATTTGATTAATGCAATTGATTCTTGCAGTCCATGCACTTAGGACTTCAACCAGGGGCCCCTACAGAATGAAGATGCCACTAGCCTTAAGCTTATTAAGTGTGGAACAAAATGTGTAGCAAAATAATTAAACACAAAGTCAGAGGTTGTCGTCCCTGCAAGCCTCCAGAAAAAAATTAATCCAAAAATTGAACCAGCTTCTTCATCCTATATTGAATGCCTTGCAGAGTAAAACAGTAGCTCACCTTGCTCTTGTACCACTATTTTTGAATATATACAGTGCCAAATGCTATTCTTTATAGAGCACCACCAGTGTGTGTGTGTGATGTTTTACAGGGTTCAAGAGGGCAGGTCCCTGCCCTGATGAGGTGGTGACTGCCAGATATTCTTTAGCTGTGGTTCCTGCACTGCAGGGAGCTGGACAAGATGACCCCTGGATTAAGGGTTTTCCAGAGTAACTTGCTACCACTTGCTTTACCCCCCCCCAAAAAAAAAATAATCTTGGGGTTGCTGATCTAGTCAAAATAAGGGATGAATGAATTACTGCCTGGTTCCCATAGTCCCAGCCTGTCCCCCCCCCCACCAGTCATACCAGGGATGATGAAAGGTGCAGTCTGAAAATATCTAGGGGGGCACAGCCCCCACGTCTCTGTCCCAAGTAGTTTCCTGCAATGCCTAATGAGTTGGGTCAGCCCTGGTTCTATTTGAAAGGACAATAAAGTAAAAACTAGTATTTCAAGAGTGATATGTTTGCAGGATGCTGAAACAGGCCTCGAATAGCTTTTTCTGAAACAAAGCCTGTCTGATAATGTTCTCTTCCATTTGGCTTTCTCATTCCAAGTGGGAGGTAGCCCCGCTCCCCACAAAAAAACAAACCTGTTGTTAGTCCAGGCACATGCCGTGTGTGAAATATTACCAGGTTCCCTCTCAGGGCTGTCTCCTGAGCGAGCTGGCTCTCTAGAAATAGTTCACAATTTATAAATACAACTGACTTAACAGTTTCTCCTCCATTCCTGTTAGTCGTTTCACTTCTTTGCCACCAAGGCCCCAACTTATGCAGTAATTAGCGGGGGTGGGTAGGTGGGTGTGAATGCTTAGGATCCGTTTTCAAGAGCCACAATAACTTAGCTATTCCCAGAGGAAATATTTGGCTCTTTTGCTAATATTTTGGGCAACAATACTGGATGTGACTTGCACAAATTGAGTTCTAATGAATGTTTAATGTGACACCGTAGAAAAGAAGGCCAAACTAATGGCAATAAGAAAAACAGCCCTTTGTGGAGGAAAATAAAACAGAGGGTTTTACTTCCTTGCAATTAGATACTTGATATGGAAGGCAATCAGCTCATACATGAATGATTGTGAATACTGTGAATTATTTCAGCTCAGAGGCACCATGCAGGAGCTTCAAAGGTGTGCAGAATTAATGTCAACGCACCTCTTTTATTGGTGGATAACCTTGGGAAACCTTGTTTTTCTAACTTGGGTTTCCTGAAGTTCATTCTGTGGAAGACTAGCAGTAATTTTAAAAGGGTTCACTAAAGAACAATAGGAGAGGATGTTTTGCATGTTTAAGTCCATTAGTGGGAGAGGCTGTGCCAACATCTGTAGCTCCTGCTGTGATTATGAAAAGCAGCATTTTCCTTGTGGCTCCCCAGGTGTGGGACTCCTCCCCCCCCCACCAGCACAATAGAGCCCCCCCCTACACTGTCTGTGTCCAGCATCGGATTCCCCCAGGTTCATAGATCTGGCTGATGTTTTGTTAACCCACTCCTCTTTTAATTAAAGTTGTGAATCCGTGGATCATCCACGGAGCAACTGCGCTCCTCCACAGTCACCTGGGCACAGGAGGGCAGGTAACAAAGGAGGCAATCAGAATTGTAGAGTTGTGACTCAGGGTCCTCCAACCCCCTGCAATTCAGGAACCACAGCTAAAGAATCCCTGACAGGTCACCATCCAAGGTCTGTTTAGAAACTTCCAGTGAAAGGAGTCTCCTCCACTGTTGAATGCCTCTTAGTGTCGGAAAGGTTTTCCTAATCTTTAGTGGAAATCTCCTTTCTTCGCACTGGAACCCATTGGTTCGGGCCCTCTCAGTCTTCTCAAAGGACAAATGGCCATTGGATTCCAATGGCAAGAAAGGAAATTATGACTCAACATGAGGCAAAATTTTCTGTTGAACATTGGGATGGACTTTCTCGGAATCACAAAATCGGAGAGTCTGGAAGGGACCCCAAGGATCATGCAAGCCCCCCCCCCCATGTGGCGGACTCTCCTTCGTTGTGGGTTTTCAAAGCAGATGATGGTGATAATTTATTATTTATACCCCGCCGATCTGCCTGGGCTTCCCCAGCCATTCTGGGCGGCTTCCAACAAAACACTAGAATACAATAACCTATTAAACATTAAAATCTTCCCTAAACAGGGCTGCCTTCAGATGTCTTCTAAAAGTTCCTGCTCACCTTCAAAGGTAGCCCCACGTAGAGCGCATTGCAGTAGTCCAAGCGAGAGATAACTAGAGCATGCACCACTCTGGCGAGATAAGTCCTTGCTCGGGGATTCTGGAGCTGCAACGCAGGGAGGGCTGGACTAGAAGACCCCTGGGGGTCCCTAACCAACGTGACGGTCCATTGGGCTGCCCTGGCTTCTCTTGCTCCAAAGGGGGCAGCAGGTTTTTGGAGGTCCGAGGCTAGCAAAACCCTGCCAAGCCTGGAGGGACCCCCAGAGGCCGGGACCCCTAGCACCCCTCCAGCCCAGCGAGGGGCGGGCAAGGCTCCGCTCGATAGCATTGTCTGGCCGGGCTCACCCCCCCCCAGCCCCCCAGCAGCGGGAGGAGCCTCCAATGAGCCGGCGATTGGCTGGGCGGCGGCGGGGAGGGGGCGCCCGAGAGAGAGGCCGCCCGGCCGGCGGGGGCGGGGACTCCTCCCCGGCAGCTGCGAGGAGGGGATCCGGGCCGCGGCCGCCGTCGTCTGCTGCCTGCGAGGACGCCCAGCCGCGGGATCGGGGCCGGGGAGGGGCGCTCCCGGTAAGTTGCAGCCGGACCTCGCCTGGTGGAGGGAGGGGGCGCAACAAAGACGCACGCGCACCCCCCCCCCGGGGCCCGAAAGACTCTCCGCATCTTCCGACGGCCGGACAGAACAGACCCACGAGGTGCATGGGGGGCGGGCGGGCGGGGGGGAGGGATGCTGCCTGGGGAGAATCGGCCGAATTTGGAAGGAACCCCCACCCCGGAAGAAGCCCCTTTAGATTCGTGGGCGCCCAACTGGGCGAAGGCGACTGCTCTCCCTGCGCCCTTCTTGGAGTTGGGCGGGATTGGCGGGGGGTGGGGTGGGTGCCCGGCAGAACCCCCCTTCCCATCGCTTACCCTTGACCTATCCGCTCAGCCCCAAGTGCCTTACTTCCGAGTAAACCCGTCTGCGGAAGACGGAGAGGCGACCTAGTGATCTGGAGCCCATCCTTCCCGGAGCGGGGCGCGGAGAAGAGGAGGGTCTCCTGCGCAAGCAGCTGCTCAGATGGAGGAATGAATGAATGGGAATTGAGGGGAGGAGCGGGCCCCTTTGTGGCTCCCATTCATTGCGCTGGGTGCTTATGCAGGCAGGCAGGATCGGGCCCAGGACGACTTTCTGACACTCTCTGGGAGGAGAGCGTAGTTAGTGGTTAAGAGGAAACAGTTAGTGCTGCTGTTTCTGGCGCGGGCTGGGACAGGCCAGGACTCCTGGGTTCTCTCTTGAGTGGGGTGAAAGAAGAGGATATTAATGGGTCTGCATAAAAGGCGGATCTACACGGATCCTCATGGATCCTCCACTTTTTAAAAAATAATTCCCACAAATGCAGTGTCAAATCACACCTAGAAGGCACGCCTACAATCTGGACTATAAAAAACGTGGATCCAACACTTTGCCGCGCTGCAGCACCATAAAAACATGGATCCGAGGCACGGATCCTCATGAATTCATATGATTTTTATATTGAAACAAAATAAAAACACCATGCTACTGTGGACCACATCTTAGTCTGTAGGAGGAACCAAAAAAATCACGCATCCACTGTTTCGTGGTGCCGCAATGGCGCAAAAACATGGATAAAAAACACGGCTCCTCATGAATCCTCATGATTTTTGCACTAGATCAGCCCAAACTCACTTTCAAATTACACATCATGTCCAGGGGCACAACATCCACCACAGAAATCACGGATCCATGGCTTCCTGGCCATACCATGGCCCAAAAACGTGGTTTTCAGGGAACAGATCCTCATGGATCCTCACACTTTTTGCATTGGACCAACCCAAACTCACCGTCAAATCACACATCATAGCCAGGGGCACAGCCTACACCACAAAAAACTCAGATCCACGCCTGCCTGGCCACGCCCTGGCCCAAAAACGTGGTTCCGAAGCACGGATCCTCATGAATCCTCATGATTTTTGCACTAGATCAGCCCAAAGTCACCATCAGATCAAACATCATGGCCATGGGCACAGCATCCACCACAAAAATCACAGATCCACGACTTCCTGGCCATACAGACATGCTAGGAAGGATGTTATTGTATCAATCACAGAGTGGTTCAATCCATGTTTGGAATCTAGATGGAAGGTGCCTAAAGAAGCCAGGGTGGCTATCTAAAGAACTTTTAACTGAATTAAGATTAAAAAAGGATGTGTACAAAAAATGGAAAAGGGGGGAAACCACCAAAGAGGAATTCAAACAAATAGCCAGCACGTGTAGACACAAAGTCAGAAAAGCTAAAGCACAGAATGAACTCAGGCTTGCTAGAGAGGTTAAAAGCAACAAAAAGGGCTTTTATGGGTATGTTCGTAGCAAAAGGAAGAACAAAGAAACAGTGGGGTCACTCAGAGGAGAAGATGGTGAAATGCAAACAGGGGACACAGAAAGGGCTGAACTCCTCAATGCCTTCTTTGCCTCAGTCTTCTCCGATAAGGAAAACAATGCCCGACCTGAAGAATTTGGAGCAAATGATTCAGCAAAGGAAACACAGCCCAGAATAACTAAGGAGATAGTACAAGAATACTTGGCTAGTTTAGATGTATTCAAGTCCCCAGGGCCAGATGAACTGCATCCAAGAGTATTAAAAGAACTGGCAGATGTGATCTCAGAACCACTGGCAGTCATCTTTGAGAATTCCTGGAGAACAGGCGAAGTCCCGGCAGACTGGAGGAGGGCAAATGTTGTCCCTATTTTCAAAAAGGGGAAAAGAGAGGACCCAAATAATTACCGCCCAGTCAGTCTGACATCAATAGCAGGGAAGATTCTGGAGCAGATCATTAAGCAAACAGTCTGTGAGCACCTAGAAAGGAATGCTGTGATCACCAATAGTCAGCATGGATTTCTGAAAAATAAGTCATGTCAGACTAACCTGATCTCGTTTTTTGACAGAATTACAAGCCTGGTAGATGAAGGGAACGCAGTGGATGTAGCCTACCTTGATTTCAGCAAGGCATTTGACAAGGTGCCCCATGATATTCTTGTAAAGAAGCTGGTAAAATGCGGTCTTGACTCTGCTACCACTCAGTGGATTTGTAACTGGCTGACTGACCGAACCCAAAGGGTGCTCATCAATGGTTCCTCTTCATCCTGGAGAAGAGTGACTAGTGGGGTGCCACAGGGTTCTGTCTTGGGCCCGGTCTTATTCAACATCTTTATCAACGACTTGGATGATGGACTCAAGGGCATCCTGATCAAATTTGCAGATGACACCAAACTGGGAGGGGTGGCTAATACCCCAGAGGACAGGATCACACTTCAAAACGACCTTGACAGATTAGAGAACTGGGCAAAAACAAACAAGATGAATTTTAACAGGGAGAAATGTAAAGTATTGCACTTGGGCAAAAAAAATGAGAGGCACAAATACAAGATGGGTGACACCTGGCTTGAGAGCAGTACATGTGAAAAGGATCTAGGAGTCTTGGTTGACCACAAACTTGACATGAGCCAACAGTGTGACGCGGCAGCTAAAAAAGCCAATGCAATTCTGGGCTGCATCAATAGGAGTATAGCATCTAGATCAAGGGAAGTAATAGTGCCACTGTATTCTGCTCTGGTCAGACCACACCTGGAGTACTGTGTCCAGTTCTGGGCACCACAATTCAAGAAGGACACTGACAAACTGGAACGTGTCCAGAGGAGGGCAACCAAAATGGTCAAAGGCCTGGAAACGATGCCTTATGAGGAACGGCTAAGGGAGCTGGGCATGTTTAGCCTGGAGAAGAGGAGGTTAAGGGGTGATATGATAGCCATGTTCAAATATATAAAAGGATGTCACATAGAGGAGGGAGAAAGGTTGTTTTCTGCTGCTCCGGAGAAGCGGACACGGAGCAATGGATCCAAACTACAAGAAAGAAGATTCCACCTAAACATTAGGAAGAACTTCCTGACAGTAAGAGCTGTTCGACAGTGGAATTTGCTGCCAAGGAGTGTGGTGGAGTCTCCTACTTTGGAGGTCTTTAAGCAGAGGCTTGACAACCATATGTCAGGAGTGCTCTGATGGTGTTTCCTGCTTGGCAGGGGGTTGGACTCGATGGCCCTTGTGGTCTCTTCCAACTCTATGATTCTATGATTCTATGATTCTATGATTCTATGGCCCAATGCAAAAAGCGTGAGGATCCATGAGGATCCGTGCTTCAAAACCACGTTTTTGGGCCATGGAGTGACCAGGAAGCCGTGGATCCGAGTTTTCTGTGGTGCAGCCTGTGCCCCTGGGAATGATGTGTGATTTGATGGTGAGTTTGGGCTGATCTAGTGCAAAAAGCGTGAGGATCCATGAGGATCCGTGCTTCAAAACCACGTTTTTAGGCCATGGAGTGGCCAGGAAGCCGTGGATCTGAGTTTTTTGTGGTGCAGGCAGTGCCCCTGGGAATGATGTGTGATCTGACGGTGAGTTTGGGGTGGCCCAATGCAAAAAGCGTGAGGATCCATGAGGATCCGTGCTTCGGAACCACGTTTTTGGGCCTTGGAGTGGCCAGGAAGCCGTGGATCCGAGTTTTTTGTGGTGTAAGCTGTGCCCCTGGACATGATGTGTGATTTGACGGTGAGTTTGGGTTGGCCCAATGCAAAAAGAGTCAGGATCCATGAGGATCCGTGCTTCGGAACCACGTTTTTGGGCCTTGGAGTGGCCAGGAAGCCGTGGATCCGAGTTTTCTGTGGTGCAGGCTCTGCCCCTGGACATGATGTGTAATTTGACGGTGAGTTTGGGTTGGCCCAATGCAAAAAGCATGAGGACCCATGAGGATCTGTGCTTCAAAACCACGTTTTTGGGCCATGGTATGGTCAGGAAGCCGTGGATCCGTGATTTTTGTGGTGCAGGCTGTGCCTCTGGACATGATGTGTGATTTGACGGTGAGTTTGGGGTGGCCCGATGCAAAAAGCGTGAGGACCCATGAGGATCCGTGCTTCAAAACCACGTTTTTGGGCCATGGAGTGACCAGGAAGCCGTGGATCCGAGTTTTCTGTCTTGCAGGCTGTGCCCCTGGGAATGATGTGTGATTTGATGGTGAGTTTGGGCTGATCTAGTGCAAAAAGCGTGAGGATCCATGAGGATCTGTGGTTCGGAACCAAGTTTTTGGGCCACGGTTTCGCCAGGAAGTCGTGGATCTGTGATTTTTGTGGTGGATGCTGTGCCCATGGCCATGATGTTTGATCTGATGGTGACTTTGGGCTGATCTAGTGCAAAAATCGTGAGGATTCATGAGGATCCGTGCTTCAGAACCACGTTTTTGGGCCAGGGCGTTGCCAGGCAGGTGTGGATCCGAGTTTTTTGTGGTGTAGGCTGTGCCCCTTACTATGATATGTGATTTGACGGTGAGTTTGGGTTGGCCCGATGCAGAAAGCGTGTGGATCCATGCGGATCCGTGCTTCAAAACTACGTTTTTGGGCCACGGTTTCGCCAGGAAGCCGTGGATCCGTGATTTTAGTGGTGGATGCTGTGCCCATGGCCATGATCTTTGATCTGATGGTGACTTTGGGCTGATCTAGTGGAAAAATCATGAGGATCCATTAGGATCCGTGTTTTTTAACCATGTTTTTGCGCCCCTGCGCCCCCCCAAAACAGTGGATGCGTGATTTTTTTGATGCTTTCTACAGAGTAAGACATGGTCTACAGTATCATGGTGGTTTTATTTAATTTGAATGAAAAAATCATATGAATTCACGAGGATCCGTGTAGATCCGCCTTTTACCTTTTTCCGTCAGCAGTTACCGTGAGGCTCAAATCGCAGGTTCAGTGTTTCTGGAGCCCTTTGATTTCTCTTTGGCCTCTCCTCTGTTTGCGGATCAGAGGTTCCAAACTCACACCCCAGTCCCAAAACAGTCTCTGTAGTTGCACACCTGTGGCTTCAAAACACATGTCCATGCAATCATCCATTAGATTTTATCCCTTGCAGGGGAGCAGAAGAGATTCAGGCATCATACAGCCTAACCCCCAAACTCATAACAAGAATTTATGCTAGAATATGCATTTTGCTACACTTTCTGAACTTAAAGTACAAGATCTGACAGATAATTGTGTTCTAAGCCACAAAGGAGGTCAATTCACTTGAAACTGCAGGTGGAAAGCCCTTTCCGATTTCAGAGGAGAGGGGGTTGCGGGCAGAAATCCTCCCACATCCTCACGTGGGGGTTAGCCTTTGCCCCCCCGCCCCCCCGCGAGAGTAGGGAATCCCCGGGCGGGTGCCAATCAGCGGGCCGGGGAGGCGTGGTCTAGCCTATTGAAGGACCGCCCTCTTGGCCCCTTCCCGCCGCTGTTTTGGAGCCGCCCCTGCTGCCTCCCTCGGGCTGCAGAGCTCCGTCCCTCAGGAGACCGCGGTCCACGGTCCCCACTGGGGCAGAAAGAAGGTGGGGAGGCACCGGCGGCGGCTCCTGCCTGCGCGTGGAGGACCAGGCCGCGGCTGCCCCGCCGGCGAGCAGGCCACGCGGGGCACCTCTCTTCGTGTGGAGGCGGAGAGCAGGAGGGGTCAAGGACACGGAGCAGCCCCTTCCGCTCCCCCCCCCCTACTCGCCAGCTGCTTGTTTTCTGGTCTTCCCTGCTGTGCTCTCGGGTTTCCTGGCTCTCCCCCTGCAGTTGCCTATTCTGTTTGGGCTTTAACGGCGGGCTGCCTCACTTAGCTGTTCTCCTGCTTTTCTCCCTCTTAGCGCCAGGTCCGCCGCGCGCCCCCCCCCCCCGTTCTAACCCCAGCCTCCACTAAGTGTGGGTTTTGAAGCTGAGGCTTCCATTTTTGTTAAGGGCAGAGAACAGACGCCATCTTTGCGGGCACACGTGGTGGTAGTGCGAGCGGCCATCTTTGTTGAGGGAAGGGGAAGTGATCACGGTCGCCATCTTGGGAAGGGACACTTGTGGAGGCACGGGCGGCCATTTTAGGTGTGGCGTTAGGAACATATTCTGAATACAAGCAGAGTATTCTTTGAAAAAAGCGGAGGTAGCAGCTTTGCAAGCAGCAATTGAGCAAGCAAGGTTTGCACACAGTTCAATCAGAACCTTTACGTATGCGGTTTCATAGTTATACTGATTAGGAACCTTCCTTTTCTGGGTATAGTGGTGCAGTGATTTAGGCAGTAAGTATGAAGGCATTGGGAGTTGATTCTTGGATTGCTTGGTTTTCATTCGGCTAGGGGGCAAAAAGTGCTGTGTGCTTTAGTATTTGGAAGTAAGTGGCTTCGATGCTGTTGGTGCTAAAGGGCTGAGTGCTGAAATAATTAAGTGGCTTTAGTATTTGGAAGTAAGTGGCTTCGATGCTGTTGGTGCTAAAGGGCTGAGTGCTGAAATAATTAAGTGGCTTTAGTATTTGGAAGTAAGTGGCTTCGATGCTGTTGGTGCTAAAGGGCTGAGTGCTGAAATAATTAAGTGGCTTTAGTATTTGGAAGTAAGTGGCTTCGATGCTGTTGGTGCTAAAGGGCTGAGTGCTGAAATAATTAAGTGGCTTTAGTATTTGGAAGTAAGTGGCTTCGATGCTGTTGGTGCTAAAGGGCTGAGTGCTGAAATAATTAAGTGGCTTTAGTATTTGGAAGTAAGTGGCTTCGATGCTGTTGGTGCTAAAGGGCTGAGTGCTGAAATAATTAAGTGGCTTTAGTATTTGGAAGTAAGTGGCTTCGATGCTGTTGGTGCTAAAGGGCTGAGTGCTGAAATAATTAAGTGGCTTTAGTATTTGGAAGTAAGTGGCTTCGATGCTGTTGGTGCTAAAGGGCTGAGTGCTGAAATAATTAAGCGGCTTTAGTATTTGGAAGTAAGTGGCTTCGATGCTGTTGGTGCTAAAGGGCTGAGTGCTGAAATAATTAAGTGGCTTTAGTGTTTGGAAGTAAGTGGCTTCGATGCTGTTGGTGCTAAAGGGCTGAGTGCTGAAATAATTAAGTGGCTTTAGTGTTTGGAAGTAAGTGGCTTCGATGCTGTTGGTGCTAAAGGGCTGAGTGCTGAAATAATTAAGCGGCTTTAGTATTTGGAAGTAAGTGGCTTCGATGCTGTTGGTGCTAAAGGGCTGAGTGCTGAAATAATTAAGCGGCTTTAGTATTTGGAAGTAAGTGGCTTCGATGCTGTTGGTGCTAAAGGGCTGAGTGCTGAAATAATTAAGTGGCTTTAGTGTTTGGAAGTAAGTGGCTTCGATGCTGTTGGTGCTAAAGGGCTGAGTGCTGAAATAATTAAGCGGCTTTAGTATTTGGAAGTAAGTGGCTTCGATGCTGTTGGTGCTAAAGGGCTGAGTGCTGAAATAATTAAGCGGCTTTAGTATTTGGAAGTAAGTGGCTTCGATGCTGTTGGTGCTAAAGGGCTGAGTGCTGAAATAATTAAGCGGCTTTAGTATTTGGAAGTAAGTGGCTTCGATGCTGTTGGTGCTAAAGGGCTGAGTGCTGAAATAATTAAGTGGCTTTAGTATTTGGAAGTAAGTGGCTTCGATGCTGTTGGTGCTAAAGGGCTGAGTGCTGAAATAATTAAGCGGCTTTAGTATTTGGAAGTAAGTGGCTTCGATGCTGTTGGTGCTAAAGGGCTGAGTGCTGAAATAATTAAGTGGCTTTAGTATTTGGAAGTAAGTGGCTTCGATGCTGTTGGTGCTAAAGGGCTGAGTGCTGAAATAATTAAGTGGCTTTAGTATTTGGAAGTAAGTGGCTTCGATGCTGTTGGTGCTAAAGGGCTGAGTGCTGAAATAATTAAGTGGCTTTAGTATTTGGAAGTAAGTGGCTTCGATGCTGTTGGTGCTAAAGGGCTGAGTGCTGAAATAATTAAGTGGCTTTAGTATTTGGAAGTAAGTGGCTTCGATGCTGTTGGTGCTAAAGGGCTGAGTGCTGAAATAATTAAGTGGCTTTAGTATTTGGAAGTAAGTGGCTTCGATGCTGTTGGTGCTAAAGGGCTGAGTGCTGAAATAATTAAGTGGCTTTAGTATTTGGAAGTAAGTGGCTTCGATGCTGTTGGTGCTAAAGGGCTGAGTGCTGAAATAATTAAGTGGCTTTAGTATTTGGAAGTAAGTGGCTTCGATGCTGTTGGTGCTAAAGGGCTGAGTGCTGAAATAATTAAGCGGCTTTAGTATTTGGAAGTAAGTGGCTTCGATGCTGTTGGTGCTAAAGGGCTGAGTGCTGAAATAATTAAGTGGCTTTAGTGTTTGGAAGTAAGTGGCTTCGATGCTGTTGGTGCTAAAGGGCTGAGTGCTGAAATAATTAAGTGGCTTTAGTGTTTGGAAGTAAGTGGCTTCGATGCTGTTGGTGCTAAAGGGCTGAGTGCTGAAATAATTAAGCGGCTTTAGTATTTGGAAGTAAGTGGCTTCGATGCTGTTGGTGCTAAAGGGCTGAGTGCTGAAATAATTAAGCGGCTTTAGTATTTGGAAGTAAGTGGCTTCGATGCTGTTGGTGCTAAAGGGCTGAGTGCTGAAATAATTAAGTGGCTTTAGTGTTTGGAAGTAAGTGGCTTCGATGCTGTTGGTGCTAAAGGGCTGAGTGCTGAAATAATTAAGCGGCTTTAGTATTTGGAAGTAAGTGGCTTCGATGCTGTTGGTGCTAAAGGGCTGAGTGCTGAAATAATTAAGCGGCTTTAGTATTTGGAAGTAAGTGGCTTCGATGCTGTTGGTGCTAAAGGGCTGAGTGCTGAAATAATTAAGCGGCTTTAGTATTTGGAAGTAAGTGGCTTCGATGCTGTTGGTGCTAAAGGGCTGAGTGCTGAAATAATTAAGTGGCTTTAGTATTTGGAAGTAAGTGGCTTCGATGCTGTTGGTGCTAAAGGGCTGAGTGCTGAAATAATTAAGCGGCTTTAGTATTTGGAAGTAAGTGGCTTCGATGCTGTTGGTGCTAAAGGGCTGAGTGCTGAAATAATTAAGTGGCTTTAGTATTTGGAAGTAAGTGGCTTCGATGCTGTTGGTGCTAAAGGGCTGAGTGCTGAAATAATTAAGTGGCTTTAGTATTTGGAAGTAAGTGGCTTCGATGCTGTTGGTGCTAAAGGGCTGAGTGCTGAAATAATTAAGTGGCTTTAGTGTTTGGAAGTAAGTGGCTTCGATGCTGTTGGTGCTAAAGGGCTGAGTGCTGAAATAATTAAGTGGCTTTAGTATTTGGAAGTAAGTGGCTTCGATGCTGTTGGTGCTAAAGGGCTGAGTGCTGAAATAATTAAGTGGCTTTAGTGTTTGGAAGTAAGTGGCTTCGATGCTGTTGGTGCTAAAGGGCTGAGTGCTGAAATAATTAAGTGGCTTTAGTGTTTGGAAGTAAGTGGCTTCGATGCTGTTGGTGCTAAAGGGCTGAGTGCTGAAATAATTAAGTGGCTTTAGTATTTGGAAGTAAGTGGCTTCGATGCTGTTGGTGCTAAAGGGCTGAGTGCTGAAATAATTAAGTGGCTTTAGTATTTGGAAGTAAGTGGCTTCGATGCTGTTGGTGCTAAAGGGCTGAGTGCTGAAATAATTAAGTGGCTTTAGTATTTGGAAGTAAGTGGCTTCGATGCTGTTGGTGCTAAAGGGCTGAGTGTTGGGAATAATTAAGTGGCTTTAGTATTTGGAAGTAAGTGGCTTCGATGCTGTTGGTGCTAAAGGGCTGAGTGCTGAAATAATTAAGTGGCTTTAGTGTTTGGAAGTAAGTGGCTTCGATGCTGTTGGTGCTAAAGGGCTGAGTGCTGAAATAATTAAGTGGCTTTAGTATTTGGAAGTAAGTGGCTTCGATGCTGTTGGTGCTAAAGTGCTGAGTGTTGGGAATAATTAAGTGGCTTTTATGCTGTTGGGGCACAGTGCCTGGTATAGTGTAAGTGGCTTCGATGCTGTTGGTGCTAGGGCCTCCGGCACGCCCCAGAGTGGTGACACCCGCTGGGATCCTCGTTGGCGTACTTCAACGGGACTCCCACGGCTTGTGGACAACCCTTCCCGGTCCCCACGCCGGGTAGTCGTTAGGAGCCAATGCCTAAGGCCAATACCTTTCAATTCTGTAATCAATAAAGTTGTGGCCTTTTCATGCCCATGAACCTTAAATACCGTGTCTAGTGTCTTTATTTCACATGGGGGAGGGGACTTGCCACGCAATGAAATTCTTCTCCACCCCTACTTGAGTTCCTCCTCTCTTGAGAGAGTGGGAGATAAAAAGGCATGCCTTCACCCTGAAAACACTGTCCAAGCTTTTTGAAAAATACAAAATAGCTTAAGGTGCTCCTCTCTTACCATCATTTAGCTTTTTATCAGTACTTCACACCTGACCTCGCCTTCTTGTTTTCTATGGTGCAGAAAACAATGCTATTATATTGTTTTCTTTCCCTTCCACATGTAGACTTGTATCATAGTAAGTTGTACTCAGAGTGGATCGACTGAAATCAAAGGATTTTCAAGGGTCCAGTGCCCTTGCAATGCTGGGATCTCAACTAAAGCATCCATGAAAGATGACCATCCAACCTCGGCTTGAAAACTTCCAAGGAAAGAGAGCCCACAAGTTCCTGATGGAGTCTACTCCGCTGTCAAACAGCTCTTACCATCAGAAAGTTCTTCCTGATGTTTAGTTGGAATCTCTTTGCTTGTAACTTGAAGTCATTGATTCGAGTCCTTCTAAAGGGTGAGGATTGCCTTACAGGCTTTTCAGTGGTAAAATACAGTCATTACTCATGCTACGTTTGCTTCAGGTTGAACATTTTCAGGCTGTGTCCCGCAGCAACCAGAAAGTACCAGAAAGGGTTACTTCTGGGTTTCGTCGCTCGTGCATGCACAGACACGCAAAATGACGTCACATGCATGTGCAGAAGCGGCGATTTGTGACCCACGCACACACAACCATGCAGATGTGGGTTGCATTCTGCTCATGTTACGAACAGGCCTCCAGAACGGATCCCGTTTGCAACCAGAAGTACCACTGTATCAGGGTGTGGGTGTGCGTTTTGCACAGCTGGATCTATAAAGGGAAAGGATCAATTCAATTTGTAATGAGAATATGTACTGATTGTAATCAATAGCCCTATTTCAGCCAGGAATATGCTTTGATTATGGAAAAACAAGAAGAAAGCCCTATTCTCATGAATTCTCTCTCCCCCTACTTGTCTATTAGAGCAGGGATAACCAACATGGTGCTCTCTAGATGCTGTGGAACTGCAACTCCCTTCATCCCTGATGATTAAGCAATTTGGCTGTGGCTGATGGGAATTGTAGTTTAACACTGACCAGAACGTTGGAGGCTATACACCACACCCCCTCTACAGTATTTATAGGAACTCAAACACCAAATCCTGCTCTGTTCCAGTAACAAGAAGCCGAAAGCACCAGCCTGAAGATGACGAGTGAGACCTCGTCGAAACGTCGCCCAGACACCCCGACTCTTACACGGGAAGACACCCGAAGACACCAAAACCTGCATATATATATATATATATATATATCCCACTGAGAATAACTTCAACTTAAGTCACTGTGGAACAAAACACTGGAACACTCAAAATCATTTGTCCATGCGTATGCACAAAAAGAAGTAGATCTATGGAAACCTGCACTGATCATTGCAATGCATCTTTAATTATAACTACCCCAGAATTAAAATATTATTGTATAACCCTAGATGGTTTTATAATCTTAGAAGGGGGGTTGGCTGTGAAGGGTCATAATTGTGCCTCTCGTGAGGGAACATTGCATGTCTGAATTTGCCATTACGCTACTGGAAATAAGAGGTTGTGGTCAGAAACAGCTGAAAAAGCCCTGGTGTCTATGTGAAAGTCTGGTTTTGAATTCCAGCCCTGCTGCATAAATTGGTGCTGAAAGAGTGACTTGCTTTTATAAAAAGGACTCTCCCGGAGACCATTCAAATCTAAGAACGAATGTGCTGTGGATTGAGAAAGACATTCGCTGCAGTTTCCCTTCTTCTCTTGACCCTTCATGCGACCTAAGCGAGTCTCTTCTAAACTCAGCAAACGTTTGTCACTCAGGGGATTGCCAGGGTATGAAAGACAATGTTGAAGCGCTACAACAGGATAATGGCCCCTCCTGCTGCAGGAGCCACATCAAGATGTGTATTTTCTATGCACAAAACCATTATATGGAGATCTCTGAGACACTGGGCTCAACCAAAGTCGGTGTTTCTGTAATAACACACTCCTTGAGAAAAGCAGTGGGAGCTCTGACCACCCCATCAGAACCAGACATGGTCTGAGAGATGTCTGGGCTGTACATGGAGGCTGCTTGCTCACTGTACCATAGAAGAACATTGCTTTTCCTTATTCTTTTTAACTTACTTGGAGGACTTACCTTGTGCTTTGATTTACTCCACTACACATGGGCTCTCGCACGTCCGGGGGGGGGGGGAATGACTCCAGGAGTTGGTAGCGTTTCTTCAAAGGGAAAGCAAAAAATAAGAAGCTGGGAGATCATTTAGTAGCACGAGAGGCCAAAGCTTGACTCATGGCAGGGAACAGTCCATATAATTGTCGTAAGGATAAGATTGTCCTCTACCAATTCAAGTATGACAACTAGGATCGACAATGAAATGTTGTAGCATGCGATGTTTCCTGTTAAGGATTCCAATTTAACTACCCCTCTTGCCTGGCTTCCCATTTCATACAGAGAGAAAGAAGAAGAAGAGGAGGAGGAGGAGGGGGAGGAGGAGGAGAAGAAGAAGATATCCCGCCTTACCACTCCCCTTCAGGAGTCTCAAAGCGGCTCACATTCTCCTTTCCCTTCCTCCCCCACAACAAACACTCTGTGAGGTGAGTGGGGCTGAGAGACTTCACAGAAGTGTGACTGGCCCAAGGTCACCCAGCAGCTGCATGGGGAGGAGCGGGGAAGCGAACCCGGTTCCCCAGATTACGAGTCTACCACTCTTAACCACTACCCCACACTGGCTAAAACCAAAGGGACTCACACAGCATGGTCAGTCCTCACTAGACTGATTTGCAGCCTTATTCCCCCTAAAGCTTTTTCTGTGTGTACATGAGTGTACTTTTGCAAACCTCAAATACCCTGCTCCAGAAGTTGCTGAACTACAACTACCAACAGTCCCAAAAAGAAATGTCGATGGTAAGCAATGATGGGAGCTTTAGTTCAACTGCACCAAAAGTTTCCCACACCTGCCCAAGACTGCAAGAGAACATTTTTAGCTGCCTTCGTAACAGCTGAACATTTAAATTCCTTGGGCACAATACACATATTGTGGGATGCCAAATGCCACCTATTAGCACTTAACAAGAAAAACATGTTACTGTAAGAAAACATGCACATTTTAATGAAAAGAGCGTTCTCATCATGCAAGAAACTACAAATGCCTTGGGAAATGTTTAAAATGAAGAAGCAATGACTTTCATTTTAATTTGTATAGTGTCACTATAATAGTGGGGGAGACTTGAAAGATGGGTGTGAGGTTGGGGATGATGTTAACATGGTGGGCATTTCCATTTGGTGGAAATATGTTGGGAATCTTGAATATATAATTAAATCTATTACCTGGAAGTGAGTCTCACTGAACTCCATACTATTTACTTGCAAACATCCCCCCCCCCATAAAAAAACCTAATTTGGTTGAAAAGAAAGGGGAGTGACATCACGAAATGTAGAATATTCCCATGGTGCTGTGTATGATTGTGCTCTGCTTTTAACCTTTAGCAAGATGCAGCAATGCATAAATCATAACAATGTTGTAAAGGTTAAAGTGGAAATCTCAAATTCCCTTAAAGGATTGTCAGGTTGTAAATGATCTTCCCGTCCTGAATGCTGTGAACATCCAATTAGACAATGAATTTTAGAGGTTTAAAAAAACCAGTCCTGTTTCTGTGGCATGAATCTTGAGCATCCAAACTATAAATTGCCCAGGTAAACATGAAACATTTCTGTCTGTTTGCAACCCTCTGTGTGTATATGTGAAACCATGGAAGGCTGAAAACTGTGGTCTTAGGCAAGGTAGGATAGCTAAAAATGGAAAGAAGGTTCTACCTTGGGCTGTTGAGTGTGTCCTGATGTCTCCAAATTCTGTAAATCCTAGTGGTGAGTAGGGATGCCAGAGAATTCTCATGAAACCAGAAACATGAGTGGAAATTGCCAATACTTACTTATTTGTCCCATGTCCAGAATGGAAATCAATCCAGCAAATAAAAGTTGTATTTGCTGATGTTGTTACTTTCAGTCTGCAAATGGCATATAATTGATTGCATCCCCCCCCCCCCTTTGCATTGTACTGAAATGAATGGGGTGGAATAATGCAACTTATGTAATTCACACCATTAACTTGACATAATTTTGCCACGGTGGGCAGTGCAAGGAATAACATAGTTTGTGGCAGAAGTCAAACTGCAGCGGAATGGAAACAGTACTGCATGCGATGAATACGGGCAGGAGCAGGGGAGAAACACACACACACACACACACACACACACACACACAAAAACCCCTTCTTAAATCTCTAGTGGTGAGAACATGATACATGCATATTTGCTCATGCTGTTAGGGAACACCCCCAGCAGTAGAGATAAGAGAATAGGCTATAGAACTGTACCCATCTATGAATGCAGGTGGCACTGGCTGAGGGGAATTAAGCTTGTTTCTCCCCTAGCCAGTAAGCCTACTTTGGAAGTGCCTGGTGGGCTACCATTAGCAATGGAGAAGAAATTCACATTCAATTCACATTTAAAGGTGACTCAACCTCATTTGCACTTTCTGAAAAAATATGCAAACCAAAACACAATTCTCCAACTGTTCTCTAGCCCAGTAATGTGTACAAAAAAATACATATACTAGTGTGCAGAAAAACATACAAAGTGGTAAAAATAGGACACAAAAATGCATTACTTCACAGGAAATTGCTTTGAAAAAAGGTGTACAGTAGGAGGAATTTGAACTAAAATGATGATGTATTGTCACAAGTACTGAAAAAAAAAAAGTAAATCACAAATGATTGTGGAGAATTAAATTTAAGATTGGGGGAAAATGAGATACTGAAGGAAGGCAATTCCCCAACTACCTCTACCAAATATGAGGAGCTTGCTGCAACTGTGGTGGCAGCAGAAGCAGGCAATGAATTCCTTGGAGGCTGGATCTGCAGCTCCTGTGGATCCTGTCATCTGAGGTGGTCGCCTCACCTTGCCTCAGGTGGGGCAGGACTGGCCCTTCGGAAAGGGTGATGGTGCAGGAGAGGCTGAGTAGCAAGATAGCAGGGTGGGCAGAGATGAGAGGAACAAGGAAGGTGGCAATGCAGTGAGAACACAGATACAGTGAATGAGCGCAAAATATTTACGTGAAAGGGATCCGGGGGGGGGGGTGTGTGGATCTTGTCCGAAGCCCGGGTATGGGCTAGGGCCATGCCATGACCCCATCGGGAACCCTGGGGGAGCTCTTAGTTGTACACCAACAGGGCTCCTCCTACTGGTGGTTGACCCTTACTGCATGGCAGGCAGGAGTCAGATATAGTTGGGTCAATACCAGTGCCTAAGCCAATACCATTCACAATCTGTAACCAATAAAGTTGTGGCCTTAATTATCCCATTAACCAAAAGCACTGGTGTCCATGTGTTTTATTATGCAACTGGGCCTTGACATGCAACACGCATGCAGTAGATGTGTTGCAAGGGGGAGCACAAAATATTTGCCTACTTTCTATCACCCTTTCAGCTGCTTTCCAGTTCACCATGAGTAAAACAGGAAGAAGAGCCTACACTTCATCTAGGTAACAGTGACACGTAGGTGATGTTTTCAAAGCATTTGAGAAGATTTCAAGTGCTGGATATTATAACATACCTTACCTGACTCATATACTAATCTTTGCCAGCAGCATGCAGTGAAGTAGTTTATTTTCACATCTTTCAGTTTCCTTGTTAGTGTTCCCACCCTATCTTCTCCAAAGATTATTGTGATGTGAACAACTCTCTCATCATAGCAACACATCCCACACCATCCCTTTAATTGGGGCCCTATAATAGGTGTCGTGTCCCCCCCCCCCGTAGCTCTCATAGCCCCTTAAGTCTTTCCAGAGCTTTTGTTTTTGTTTTTCAAAGTACACTCTTAGATTATATATGTCTAAACAAGCAGGTGAATTAATACTGGCCTGGCATTGTCATTCTATGACTCCCACCTGGCAAGTGTCTAGGTAGATGCAATTGTCAAGGCACCAAAGGTGGTTTGACGAAAGATGGGCAGATTAATCTCTTTCCAGTCTGTTTAAGTTTGCCATGTGCTCATTGTGAATTTGTCCCATCCAATTTCTGCATCAACCTGTCATTTTAAAAAGCATTAAAGGGTGGATCTATGCACAGTGGGAAAAACACACTATAAATAAGTCAGAAATTGAATTGTTATAACAAAAGAAAAGAAAAATCCTATGGAAAATTGCATAGAATACCACCGCCAACTGGTGTTGCATGTTCATAATCCATTCAAAGCGCTGTTTTTTTGACAAATGTAGCTGAGTCCTTTGCTTTATTTGTATATACGTTTTGTCTTAAAATGTGCTTTTTTATACACATTTTATACCCCAAACTCACTCTGTATTTTGAAAAATTTGAGGACCAAATTCAAATGTGGAAAAACAAAGGGCACCTACATTCTGAGCTGCAAATTAGTCCAGGGCGTGTAACTCAGCTCACTTAAAGATGCAGACAAAACAAAATCCCTTCTGTGTTGTTGTGACCCATGGGCAATGAAATCCTTCAACTACAAACCTACCTTTAAAAGAAAAGGAGATGGTTCAAACCTGTTCTCTGCTATGCATCAGAACCATCTCTGCAGAAGACCCATGGGAGATATTGCAGCTATTACCTGAGCAGTGGTCAAGTGAAAACAAGCTACCAATATGATTCCATGTGGTCATCTAAGACTGCTGACTATGGCTGCTTTATGTGAGCAACTCTAGTGTAAACTGAGCTATTCTTGGACTGCCCTTGCTTGTCCACCTGCTCACTTGACTGACTGCTTCTCGGTTCACCTACCAACGTTCCTCCAGACCACTAGCCATGGCAGGTATTCAGTCTTGATGTACATTTGTGACCTGCCCAGCACACTGAGAATGAAATGTGGATGCTTTCTACTTGCTAAAAAAATAAAAGTCTATTTTCAGGGTAAGAGAAGAGGTTTCAGCCCTTGGAGGGTGGCAGGAGTTATTTATAACTCAGCAGTCAACAAGCATTTATTTATACATACAGATTTTAATTGCTGTGTTGTTTTAATGGGTTGTCTATTTTGATTGTGGATGTTTATATTTTAATGTTTTTGTAACTGGTTTGTATACCTTGAAGACTATTTAGAAGTCTAATTTGGCATGAACTAGTATATAAATTGATAAATAACAATAGGTATGGGTTATCTCCAACAAAGTTCTCCTCAGAGCCTCTGCTCTTGAGACTTATGTCATAAGGATTACAGAGCGGCAAACCTGAAGAGAAGGTTGGAATCTAAGTTTAATAAGTAAATAATGAATGAAGCAGATAAGAACATTGAAGCTGTCCTTCTACAAATACCCTCATTGATATTCTGGAGGGAAAGCCTTAATAGTCTATGGCAGCCACAAATAACCTGGTGGCTTTATTAACAAAACTTAATATTCTAGGCTGCAATCCTATACTTTCTTACCTGGGAGTAAATCCATTTGCCCTTTCTCAGGCAGGTGGCATTGTGGGCAGGCCTTGGGCCTCCTTTGTGAACCAGCCTATTTCAGCCCTATCGTCCTCCTGCTGTCATATTGGCCAATGGTGGCAGGAATCAGAGGGTGTTCCCCTGGGCATGGGGCCATATGACCAACAGTGGTGCTTGGCCCCGGGGCCAGGGCAAGGATAAATTCCCAGCCTGCAGAGGCTTTCAGCTCCTTTCTCGCCACGCCAGTTCATGAAGTTAGCTCCTTGTTCCTGCCTGAACCTCAGGCTTCCTTCCACCAGGGCATTTTTCCAGCCAGAACTCACTGAAACTCAGTACCGGCACCTCTCAGGTGGGCGCCATTGCCATCATAAGAAAACAATGGAGGCATGAATGGCGAGTTCCAGCAACTGTTTTTCTATAAAAATACTGTATTTACTCGTGCTCGCCTTTTCTGGCCAAATTACGTTGCAAAAATTAAGGTGTGCATTAGATTTGATGGCACATTTACATTTGCCAACAAATGTTTTCTTTTGGTTTCAAAGTTCTGAAAACCGAGGTGCACATTAGATTTGATGGCTCCTTAGATTTGAGTGAATAGGGTAGCACTGCTGTCCACCACCCTAGAGCTCCTGAAATGTGGAGGCATACCTGCCTCTAGAGCTAATGCAAAATAAAAACACAGCAAAAATTAACTACATAAAGATATGCCATTGAAAAACACACACAAGAGCAACAACAAATCAAATCATGGTTTGCTATGTGGAATGCAAAGGAGAAAGACCTTTCTTTAACCAATTCACATCAGGATGGAAATTAACACCAACTTGCAACCCTATTCCCATATTGGATGCTCTTTTAGGTTGACATAAGACTTACTGAATGTTCCTCATTTTTTGTTTCCTGGGGAGAAATGTTATCTGGATTTTGTGCTAGTGGCAGCCATAGTCAGTGAAATGTATTGGCATTGGCTGAAATAGCTCTCTCTTCCTTCAAATCTCCTCAGATCATTATGTCAAAAAGAAAACCTCACACAGTGATTTTGTAGCACCCTGCTTGTGGTTAACGCTTAGCTGGAATGAAATATTCAACGCAGCAATAGAGAATTTAAAATAATTATTTATTTGTCAGACAAATAAATGAGAGGCACAGTGGTATATGGTTACCAAGCTCTGGCCTGGCCTCCTGCCATTATGGCCAGCACTTATATTCCCTTAATCCAGCCCCCTTTGCTCCTCCTGTGGCTGCCTCTGTCCAATCAGCCTAGTTGGATTTCCTATTGGCTGATTGCTATATCCAATCCTAAAAGATACACCCACATCCTCCTGTCCTTATATGGAACACAAACAGCTATATATTGTTACATCTATAAATGACAAATAAGTAGTAATATATCTTACATGTGTCTCAACAAGGAATCTTATTTACCAGCTCACCTCTTGCCCTCCCTGCCCTATTGCCTTCTAAAACAAATGGTTAATCTTAAATTTTTATCTTAAACATATGTCAAGGATCTTGAGTTTCACATCAACATTGAAAGATCTACTTCATTTGAAGGTTTCTAAACAAATGTCTGACAGCTAATATATCAGGACAGCATTTGATGGCGTCTTCTTGTCTGGCAAGAGGCTGGGCTCAATGGCCCCTGTGGTCTATTCGAACTCTAGGACTCTATGATTCTATGAAATAAGAATCTAACATCTAAATTTGTTACTTTCTAAATCCTTTGCATAGTTACATTTAAGCCAATATATTTAAGCTAATATATTTCATACATTATCATAGGTAACCTTTTAAAAGAATAAAGCTTCTCAAAGTAGAAAGGAAGGAACTCAGTAAAAAAACAGTTTTTAAAGAAGGCTCTTTAGTTTACACCTCCCCCTTTCACCCTCCTTTCCAGCCTCAAAATAAAATAGGAAGAAGCTTCTTTTTCCCCAGCCACGCCAGTTGCCTTTTCTCTCAGTTTAAGAAAGAAACAGTTTTAAAAAGACTTCCCAAAAAAAGCCTCTCTTTCTCTGTCAGCTAGATGCTTCTCCCCATTTGCCTCTGGCCTTAGAAAATACAGCTCAAGGTTTAAGAGAGGCCCATGGTATCATTTTACTATTTGCCCATTCCTAATTATGCTTATCTCTGCCTTTTTTATCTTCTGTAACATGTAGGGTCAGTGTCATTACTCAGTCTGTAATTTCAGCTTTTACGACTTTGAGAATTGTTTTCTGCTATCAATCAAAAGGGGGCCCCTTGTCTTAGGAGAATGGCCAAGGTTTTCTCTGCCTGGCATGAAACGTTTGAAAATTAAGCCCTCTTTAATATACAAGTCCTGATCAAACATTAATAAAATGCAGGCTTATGTCTGATGCCTCATTCCCCCCTTTCAAGCTCAAGGACCTTCGTCCCAAGTGTCCTTGATAGCTTGACCTTCATCATATTCCTGAGGTAAAGCTCTGTATAGGGCCATGATATGAGGTAGAGTTTCATTTGAAACCATCTTGCTAATTGTACTTCTAAAACATGAAATGATACATGGCATCATACATAAAACCATTACCACTACTGTCAAGAAAAACAAGCAAGACAATAGTATCCCTTTGAGTCCTGTGACATTAGGTAACCAATTGGTGAGCCATCCCATATCCCATCCTTCCCATGTTTGTACTGGGACATGTGCTATATTCTCCATCTTTGTGGCCAACACACGGATTGCCTCACCATTATCTGAAATGTTAAAGCAACAGGCATTCCCTGTCAAGTTCAAGACTCCACATAGGCCTCCCTGCTTGGCAAGTACATAATCCATTCCCATTTTCAGCTGCAAAATGGCGGCTCTACTTTCATCCAACTGTTGTGCAATAAGTCTCAAACTCCGGGCCGTTGCATTGGTTACAAGTTCCACTACTGCTTGCAATCGAATTATTCTGTTTAGATTATAAATAGGATCCCGTGCCCCTTGTATGAGCTCACCAGGATTCCAGGAGGCAGGATCATAATAGGCTATAATGCGCTCTGGTGGCCAATCATCAGTACCGCTCCAACTTTGGGTACTTCCTCCTGCTATATGAGAAATATCAGCGTTTCTTCGTGTTCGCTTGGCCAAATTAGTGGGCATAATCCACATTGGTGGCAATACCCATCCCAGGAAACAAGTCCCACTCCATTTGGAGGGGAGTTTCTTGTATGCCCATTCTCCACATATCCACCACAACCATCGTGTCTGAGGTCTTTGGTACGTGGAGTACAGAAGGCGAAATAGCAAAAGAGGTAGAGAGTTCACAGTGCAGTATGTTAGATTGCCTTTTTCTGTCACAGTTATGTTCCATACCACTTTCCATGCATGAATAAAAGGAGGTGCACAGGGCAAGGCATCCCGAGTTCGATAGGTAGTATCGTGTGCCCAGGTATTCTTAATATTATCCCAAGTATAGTGACAATGAGAAGAGCCTATCATGATAGAATCAGCTGCATCTGATGATTTATGTACACAGAATTCCCCTTGTACAGGTATAACTCGTAATGGTTTAGTTGAGTTCCATCCGGGGAAATTCTGTACTTCTGTTTGGTGTGGTATTTCGCTTACCATACCAATGGCATCTAATGGTATCGGTAATAAGGGCATACCTCCCTCTGAATCATCTGGCCCGAGAGAGCAAACAAGGCAATTGGTCCTATTTGCAACATTGGCTACCATTTCAGCTAAACCTACCCACATATTGTGGTCATGGTGGAATCCATATTTAGTCAATTTGGCCAGATTCAAGGACCCTTCCCCTTCCCAAGGGATCAGGATTAATAATAGAATCATGTTGATGTCTAGCATATGCATTCCTTCCACAAAAGATTACCTTATAGTGATAGCAAATAAATATTAGTCCCAATATAATTCCCCCAGTGACAGGAATGGGGAACCACCAAGACCAAAACATATATCCCGAGGATCCCCAATGAGTAATATCTCTGATAATTGTTCCACAAGGGGGGGGCAGTCAATCAATTGTATAAGAGAATCTTTCCTTTCACAATCGCTGGTTCAGATGCTCCTCAAGCTTCAGGCGTGCGCAGGTCAGCCAGCTTCCAGGTTGTGGCTGCAGCAGGCCGGTCGTCTAATGTTGCCCGTGACCTAGTCCGTTCCCGGTAGGGCTAGATACAGGGGTTTTTGGAGAGAGTCAGTTTAAGAGGATTAGAGGGGTCACCTTTGCACGTCCAACTGCCTTCGGACTTCTTCAAACGGGAGTGATGAATCCAGGGGGTCACCTCAGCTACCTTCACCGCTGTTGGAGTAGAGAGCAAGACGGTGTAAGGTCCACGCCACTTAGGTGCAAGTGGATCACGTTTCCACTCTTTCACCCATACGTTATCGCCAGCCTGGAACTGATGAATCGGCTCGGCAATGCTGCACGGCGTGCGCTCGAGGGCCCACCTGTTAAGAGAAACAAAAACAAACAAACACGGGAGAGAGACAAAAACACGGGAGAGAGATTGCACTTGTCCCTGTGTCGCATGGTCTCCTATTTGTTTGAGGTCAGTTGGAATATCCTGAACAAAGGAGGGCGGCCTCCCATACAGGAGCTCAAAAGGTGACAACTTAAGTCTTTTTGTGGGTGTGCACCGAACACGAAACAGTGTTATGGGTAACACGTCTACCCTCCTGAGACTTTAGACATATTAGTGGGCTTCTGGCATGCCCTGCGGATACCTTGCACAAGCGTCTGGCGATAGGTGGTAAGTCTGGCCAGGTGAATTACATTGTTTGGATCCCAATTAGGATCTTCCAAGGGAAAGTTGTCTTGGAGATGATGGTCAATATTAAAAATATTTCCCACTCTGGCCTGCTCACGCAAATATATCTGTGCCTTTTCAATTATGTCTCTCCTTTCCTCAGTGGTGAAGAGAGTATTCAGGAGCTGGCGACAATCTGTCCAAGTAGGACTATGAGTATTTACTATTGAAGTCACCAAGTCCATCATAGCCCGAGGTTTTTCTGCGAAAGATAGGGTGTTTTCCAATTCATCAGAACCGTAGTTGTGAATGGAATGTACTGGAGGGTCGACGTTCGAGGTGGCCTTGGTCCAGGTAGCCCGTTAACCAGCACAGGCTCCTCGAGTGCATCAAATACTCTTCTGAGAGGGGCTACTACGTGATCTTTCTCTTCGCTTTGCTCTAGGGGCCTCAAATCATAGGGGATGGTATCTGTCTCAAGGCGTTCTTTTAGCAGCTTTATACGCCTGGCTGTATTGCTTGCTGACCGATAAAGGTCTCCCTGTAACTTTTGTAATAATTCTCTAGGACTTGGATGTACAGGAGTTTGGGGTAGGCAATCAGTTGTTCCACTAAAAGAGACTGTAGATGGAGTTCTACTGGGACTCACAGATGGAATAACCACTTCTGCTTGGGCTTTATTATAGGCCTCCAATGCCTCCTGAAGATATTTATCATAATCTATCAAGGAATCAAGTTCTGTGACTTCAGCCCCATTATTCATTCCACTTTCTTGCCTTGGGGTTACAACTGGTGGAGGGTTTGAATTAGGCTCCCTTCGATGTGGGATAGCATAGGGTGGAGATAGAAGCAGCTCTTCCTCTGGTCCCTCAAAAATGGGTTTGAGTTTATTTGGCAAGATTCCTTTCCTGGCTTCGGCTTTTACAGCCAATAATTTGCATCGTTGGACTTTGCATTCCCTTATCCATGGAGGATTTTTATTCAATGTGCTCAGCCAGGAATCTATATATGAAAATTGTTCTGGGCACCCTCCAATTTCTTTGGCGATGTTAGACCAAAGTTTGCTTACTAAATTTATATCAAAGGTTCCTTGAGATGGCCATTCAGTATTTTGCTTCGGCCACTCTAATTCACATAACGTTCTCAGGCGCTCTGGCGTCATTTTGACTCCATATGCCCCTGAGAAGGCTTTCTTAAAATTATTTAACATACATTCAAGAGGTGTATTTTCCCCTTTTGAACCCCCAACTCCCATTGTATGGCCCTGTGAAGTATCCACTCAGTCACTCACACACACGCTTCGTGGGTTTCCTTGCCCAGATGGAGTCGCCTCACTGGGAACCGAAGTACTACCCACTCCACACTCAGGTCAGCTACAGATTGCTCTGTACTTTCTCACACATACAATGCGCTAGATACTTCACCACACACTACCTCCCATTCTTCCCTTTTCCCCCACCAGATCACCATCTGATGTATCCAACCACCTAGCGTACTCAGTTCCCACTTACTGAGACGCAGAAGTTTGATCAAGACTTCTCTTCCTCCCAGTTAATTGGAGGGCCAAAAATCCCTTTGTGCACTTACCCTTGGTTGGTTCCGTTTCCCCCCGGTCCGTCGCCGCCAGTGAGCAGGGTATCAGACAGACGAGACTTCTGCGTTCCCCCTGGAAAAATTTACCAGTGCGCGCTGGGTAGGCAGTGAGTGGTCCTCTCTCTTGTACCCTGCCCAGTAGGGCGAAGGGGCTGCGTTCCAGCAGACCACTTATCCGAGTCGCAGGCACCATAAAATGTAGCACCCTGCTTGTGGTTAACGCTTAGCTGGAATGAAATATTCAACGCAGCAATAGAGAATTTAAAATAATTATTTATTTGTCAGACAAATAAATGAGAGGCACAGTGGTATATGGTTACCAAGCTCTGGCCTGGCCTCCTGCCATTATGGCCAGCACTTATATTCCCTTAATCCAGCCCCCTTTGCTCCTCCTGTGGCTGCCTCTGTCCAATCAGCCTAGTTGGATTTCCTATTGGCTGATTGCTATATCCAATCCTAAAAGATACACCCACATCCTCCTGTCCTTATATGGAACACAAACAGCTATATATTGTTACATCTATAAATGACAAATAAGTAGTAATATATCTTACATGTGTCTCAACAAGGAATCTTATTTACCAGCTCACCTCTTGCCCTCCCTGCCCTATTGCCTTCTAAAACAAATGGTTAATCTTAAATTTTTATCTTAAACATATGTCAAGGATCTTGAGTTTCACATCAACATTGAAAGATCTACTTCATTTGAAGGTTTCTAAACAAATGTCTGACAGCTAATATATCAGGACAGCATTTGATGGCGTCTTCTTGTCTGGCAAGAGGCTGGGCTCAATGGCCCCTGTGGTCTATTCGAACTCTAGGACTCTATGATTCTATGAAATAAGAATCTAACATCTAAATTTGTTACTTTCTAAATCCTTTGCATAGTTACATTTAAGCCAATATATTTAAGCTAATATATTTCATACATTATCATAGGTAACCTTTTAAAAGAATAAAGCTTCTCAAAGTAGAAAGGAAGGAACTCAGTAAAAAAACAGTTTTTAAAGAAGGCTCTTTAGTTTACACCTCCCCCTTTCACCCTCCTTTCCAGCCTCAAAATAAAATAGGAAGAAGCTTCTTTTTCCCCAGCCAAGCCAGTTGCCTTTTCTCTCAGTTTAAGAAAGAAACAGTTTTAAAAAGACTTCCCAAAAAAAGCCTCTCTTTCTCTGTCAGCTAGATGCTTCTCCCCATTTGCCTCTGGCCTTAGAAAATACAGCTCAAGGTTTAAGAGAGGCCCATGGTATCATTTTACTATTTGCCCATTCCTAATTATGCTTATCTCTGCCTTTTTTATCTTCTGTAACATGTAGGGTCAGTGTCATTACTCAGTCTGTAATTTCAGCTTTTACGACTTTGAGAATTGTTTTCTGCTATCAATCAAAAGGGGGCCCCTTGTCTTAGGAGAATGGCCAAGGTTTTCTCTGCCTGGCATGAAACGTTTGAAAATTAAGCCCTCTTTAATATACAAGTCCTGATCAAACATTAATAAAATGCAGGCTTATGTCTGATGCCTCATTCCCCCCTTTCAAGCTCAAGGACCTTCGTCCCAAGTGTCCTTGATAGCTTGACCTTCATCATATTCCTGAGGTAAAGCTCTGTATAGGGCCATGATATGAGGTAGAGTTTCATTTGAAACCATCTTGCTAATTGTACTTCTAAAACATGAAATGATACATGGCATCATACATAAAACCATTACCACTACTGTCAAGAAAAACAAGCAAGACAATAGTATCCCTTTGAGTCCTGTGACATTAGGTAACCAATTGGTGAGCCATCCCATATCCCATCCTTCCCATGTTTGTACTGGGACATGTGCTATATTCTCCATCTTTGTGGCCAACACACGGATTGCCTCACCATTATCTGAAATGTTAAAGCAACAGGCATTCCCTGTCAAGTTCAAGACTCCACATAGGCCTCCCTGCTTGGCAAGTACATAATCCATTCCCATTTTCAGCTGCAAAATGGCGGCTCTACTTTCATCCAACTGTTGTGCAATAAGTCTCAAACTCCGGGCCGTTGCATTGGTTACAAGTTCCACTACTGCTTGCAATCGAATTATTCTGTTTAGATTATAAATAGGATCCCGTGCCCCTTGTATGAGCTCACCAGGATTCCAGGAGGCAGGATCATAATAGGCTATAATGCGCTCTGGTGGCCAATCATCAGTACCGCTGCAACTTTGGGTACTTCCTCCTGCTATATGAGAAATATCAGCGTTTCTTCGTGTTCGCTTGGCCAAATTAGTGGGCATAATCCACATTGGTGGCAATACCCATCCCAGGAAACAAGTCCCACTCCATTTGGAGGGGAGTTTCTTGTATGCCCATTCTCCACATATCCACCACAACCATCGTGTCTGAGGTCTTTGGTACGTGGAGTACAGAAGGCGAAATAGCAAAAGAGGTAGAGAGTTCACAGTGCAGTATGTTAGATTGCCTTTTTCTGTCACAGTTATGTTCCATACCACTTTCCATGCATGAATAAAAGGAGGTGCACAGGGCAAGGCATCCCGAGTTCGATAGGTAGTATCGTGTGCCCAGGTATTCTTAATATTATCCCAAGTATAGTGACAATGAGAAGAGCCTGTCATGATAGAATCAGCTGCATCTGATGATTTATGTACACAGAATTCCCCTTGTACAGGTATAACTCGTAATGGTTTAGTTGAGTTCCATCCGGGGAAATTCTGTACTTCTGTTTGGTGTGGTATTTCGCTTACCATACCAATGGCATCTAATGGTATCGGTAATAAGGGCATACCTCCCTCTGAATCATCTGGCCCGAGAGAGCAAACAAGGCAATTGGTCCTATTTGCAACATTGGCTACCATTTCAGCTAAACCTACCCACATATTGTGGTCATGGTGGAATCCATATTTAGTCAATTTGGCCAGATTCAAGGACCCTTCCCCTTCCCAAGGGATCAGGATTAATAATAGAATCATGTTGATGTCTAGCATATGCATTCCTTCCACAAAAGATTACCTTATAGTGATAGCAAATAAATATTAGTCCCAATATAATTCCCCCAGTGACAGGAATGGGGAACCACCAAGACCAAAACATATATCCCGAGGATCCCCAATGAGTAATATCTCTGATAATTGTTCCACAAGGGGGGGGCAGTCAATCAATTGTATAAGAGAATCTTTCCTTTCACAATCGCTGGTTCAGATGCTCCTCAAGCTTCAGGCGTGCGCAGGTCAGCCAGCTTCCAGGTTGTGGCTGCAGCAGGCCGGTCGTCTAATGTTGCCCGTGACCTAGTCCGTTCCCGGTAGGGCTAGATACAGGGGTTTTTGGAGAGAGTCAGTTTAAGAGGATTAGAGGGGTCACCTTTGCACGTCCAACTGCCTTCGGACTTCTTCAAACGGGAGTGATGAATCCAGGGGGTCACCTCAGCTACCTTCACCGCTGTTGGAGTAGAGAGCAAGACGGTGTAAGGTCCACGCCACTTAGGTGCAAGTGGATCACGTTTCCACTCTTTCACCCATACGTTATCGCCAGCCTGGAACTGATGAATCGGCTCGGCAATGCTGCACGGCGTGCGCTCGAGGGCCCACCTGTTAAGAGAAACAAAAACAAACAAACACGGGAGAGAGACAAAAACACGGGAGAGAGATTGCACTTGTCCCTGTGTCGCATGGTCTCCTATTTGTTTGAGGTCAGTTGGAATATCCTGAACAAAGGAGGGCGGCCTCCCATACAGGAGCTCAAAAGGTGACAACTTAAGTCTTTTTGTGGGTGTGCACCGAACACGAAACAGTGTTATGGGTAACACGTCTACCCTCCTGAGACTTTAGACATATTAGTGGGCTTCTGGCATGCCCTGCGGATACCTTGCACAAGCGTCTGGCGATAGGTGGTAAGTCTGGCCAGGTGAATTACATTGTTTGGATCCCAATTAGGATCTTCCAAGGGAAAGTTGTCTTGGAGATGACGGTCAATATTAAAAATATTTCCCACTCTGGCCTGCTCACGCAAATATATCTGTGCCTTTTCAATTATGTCTCTCCTTTCCTCAGTGGTGAAGAGAGTATTCAGGAGCTGGCGACAATCTGTCCAAGTAGGACTATGAGTATTTACTATTGAAGTCACCAAGTCCATCATAGCCCGAGGTTTTTCTGCGAAAGATAGGGTGTTTTCCAATTCATCAGAACCGTAGTTGTGAATGGAATGTACTGGAGGGTCGACGTTCGAGGTGGCCTTGGTCCAGGTAGCCCGTTAACCAGCACAGGCTCCTCAAGTGCATCAAATACTCTTCTGAGAGGGGCTACTACGTGATCTTTCTCTTCGCTTTGCTCTAGGGGCCTCAAATCATAGGGGATGGTATCTGTCTCAAGGCGTTCTTTTAGCAGCTTTATACGCCTGGCTGTATTGCTTGCTGACCGATAAAGGTCTCCCTGTAACTTTTGTAATAATTCTCTAGGACTTGGATGTACAGGAGTTTGGGGTAGGCAATCAGTTGTTCCACTAAAAGAGACTGTAGATGGAGTTCTACTGGGACTCACAGATGGAATAACCACTTCTGCTTGGGCTTTATTATAGGCCTCCAATGCCTCCTGAAGATATTTATCATAATCTATCAAGGAATCAAGTTCTGTGACTTCAGCCCCATTATTCATTCCACTTTCTTGCCTTGGGGTTACAACTGGTGGAGGGTTTGAATTAGGCTCCCTTCGATGTGGGATAGCATAGGGTGGAGATAGAAGCAGCTCTTCCTCTGGTCCCTCAAAAATGGGTTTGAGTTTATTTGGCAAGATTCCTTTCCTGGCTTCGGCTTTTACAGCCAATAATTTGCATCGTTGGACTTTGCATTCCCTTATCCATGGAGGATTTTTATTCAATGTGCTCAGCCAGGAATCTATATATGAAAATTGTTCTGGGCACCCTCCAATTTCTTTGGCGATGTTAGACCAAAGTTTGCTTACTAAATTTATATCAAAGGTTCCTTGAGATGGCCATTCAGTATTTTGCTTCGGCCACTCTAATTCACATAACGTTCTCAGGCGCTCTGGCGTCATTTTGACTCCATATGCCCCTGAGAAGGCTTTCTTAAAATTATTTAACATACATTCAAGAGGTGTATTTTCCCCTTTTGAACCCCCAACTCCCATTGTATGGCCCTGTGAAGTATCCACTCAGTCACTCACACACACGCTTCGTGGGTTTCCTTGCCCAGATGGAGTCGCCTCACTGGGAACCGAAGTACTACCCACTCCACACTCAGGTCAGCTACAGATTGCTCTGTACTTTCTCACACATACAATGCGCTAGATACTTCACCACACACTACCTCCCATTCTTCCCTTTTCCCCCACCAGATCACCATCTGATGTATCCAACCACCTAGCGTACTCAGTTCCCACTTACTGAGACGCAGAAGTTTGATCAAGACTTCTCTTCCTCCCAGTTAATTGGAGGGCCAAAAATCCCTTTGTGCACTTACCCTTGGTTGGTTCCGTTTCCCCCCGGTCCGTCGCCGCCAGTGAGCAGGGTATCAGACAGACGAGACTTCTGCGTTCCCCCTGGAAAAATTTACCAGTGCGCGCTGGGTAGGCAGTGAGTGGTCCTCTCTCTTGTACCCTGCCCAGTAGGGCGAAGGGGCTGCGTTCCAGCAGACCACTTATCCGAGTCGCAGGCACCATAAAATGTAGCACCCTGCTTGTGGTTAACGCTTAGCTGGAATGAAATATTCAACGCAGCAATAGAGAATTTAAAATAATTATTTATTTGTCAGACAAATAAATGAGAGGCACAGTGGTATATGGTTACCAAGCTCTGGCCTGGCCTCCTGCCATTATGGCCAGCACTTATATTCCCTTAATCCAGCCCCCTTTGCTCCTCCTGTGGCTGCCTCTGTCCAATCAGCCTAGTTGGATTTCCTATTGGCTGATTGCTATATCCAATCCTAAAAGATACACCCACATCCTCCTGTCCTTATATGGAACACAAACAGCTATATATTGTTACATCTATAAATGACAAATAAGTAGTAATATATCTTACATGTGTCTCAACAAGGAATCTTAATTACCAGCTCACCTCTTGCCCTCCCTGCCCTATTGCCTTCTAAAACAAATGGTTAATCTTAAATTTTTATCTTAAACATATGTCAAGGATCTTGAGTTTCACATCAACATTGAAAGATCTACTTCATTTGAAGGTTTCTAAACAAATGTCTGACAGCTAATATATCAGGACAGCATTTGATGGCGTCTTCTTGTCTGGCAAGAGGCTGGGCTCAATGGCCCCTGTGGTCTATTCGAACTCTAGGACTCTATGATTCTATGAAATAAGAATCTAACATCTAAATTTGTTACTTTCTAAATCCTTTGCATAGTTACATTTAAGCCAATATATTTAAGCTAATATATTTCATACATTATCATAGGTAACCTTTTAAAAGAATAAAGCTTCTCAAAGTAGAAAGGAAGGAACTCAGTAAAAAAACAGTTTTTAAAGAAGGCTCTTTAGTTTACACCTCCCCCTTTCACCCTCCTTTCCAGCCTCAAAATAAAATAGGAAGAAGCTTCTTTTTCCCCAGCCAAGCCAGTTGCCTTTTCTCTCAGTTTAAGAAAGAAACAGTTTTAAAAAGACTTCCCAAAAAAAGCCTCTCTTTCTCTGTCAGCTAGATGCTTCTCCCCATTTGCCTCTGGCCTTAGAAAATACAGCTCAAGGTTTAAGAGAGGCCCATGGTATCATTTTACTATTTGCCCATTCCTAATTATGCTTATCTCTGCCTTTTTTATCTTCTGTAACATGTAGGGTCAGTGTCATTACTCAGTCTGTAATTTCAGCTTTTACGACTTTGAGAATTGTTTTCTGCTATCAATCAAAAGGGGGCCCCTTGTCTTAGGAGAATGGCCAAGGTTTTCTCTGCCTGGCATGAAACGTTTGAAAATTAAGCCCTCTTTAATATACAAGTCCTGATCAAACATTAATAAAATGCAGGCTTATGTCTGATGCCTCAATTTCACTTTGAGCCAAGATGTGGTGGGACATCTTACTAACACATTACACTAATACATTACACAGTGGCTGGAGAATCATTAGGCACATTTCTGCCAATATATTAGAAGGCCAAACATTCCACAAGAACAAAACACGGAAATCATGATTTTTCATACCAGTTTGCCCCCGAGCCTTGCGTGCTTTTGAAACTCCAAAATAAGAATGATAAAAGCTAAGTTGAAGAAGCAAGAAAACTCTCACATTATTAATGAGTGGCTGAGGGAGGAGAGTTGAATATATATGTACGTACGTGTGTGTGTGTGTGTGAGTGTGCGCGTTTTGTTTTTGATAATCCTTTCCCCCATAAATGAACTTCGATTGTCTGAGTTGTGACAATGCCTGCCCTCAGTGGCATCTTTTCAGTACTGTGAATTTTCTCACATATATTTTTTGTCATCTTTTTAGTCACCCTTGAGAAATATCTGTTTCCTTAGAAGAGATGAGATATGAATTCACAGTATATCAGCGAGGTTCACATGCTGTGCTCATGATAAAAGGGATTTTTTAAGAGTGGTAATAAAAGTAAAGTAAATGGCCTCTTTAGGAATTGGTGGGGGGGGGGGGAGTGCAAACTAATTTTAGCTAGCCAATAGGAGGAAACGCTGCCTACAGAAGACAATATAAAGGAAGACATGATAAGGATGTTCAAACGTCTAAAGGGCTGTCACACAGCATGTAAATGAGAACTGTCCTTTGCTCCTCCAGAAGGCAGGACTATGACCAGTTTGTAAAATTTGCAAGTAAGCTGATTGCAGCTAAATGTTAAAGAGACATTTCCTAATGTCAGGAGAAGGTTGTGAGTAAAAAAAAGTAGAGAGGTAAAGGTAAAGGACCCCTGGACAGTTAAGTCCAGTCAAAGGTGACCATGGGGTTGTGGCACTCATCTCACTTTCAGACCAAGAGAGCCAGCGTTTGTCCACAGACAGCTGTCTGGGTCATGTGGCCAGCATGATTAAGCCACTTCTTGTGCAACGGGACACTGAGACGGAAACCAGAGTGCACGGAATGCCATTTACCTTCCCGCCACAGCGGTACCTATTTATCTACTTGCTCTGGCGTGCTTTCGAACTGCTAGGTTGGCAGGAGCTGGGACAGATCAATGGGAGCTCACTTTCCATCGCAGGGATTCGAACCACCTATCGGCAAGCCCAAGTGGCTTGGTGGTTTAGACCACAGCGCCACCCACGTCCCTGGTGCTGACTCATGGGAGAGATGAACTCTCCTATGTGGGAAGTTTATGCCGACGTTGGATGACTGTCAATCAGGGATGTTGTAGTTGCATCCTGCACTGAACAGGGAGAAGGGACTGGAGGATGTCTAAGGTAAGGTCTCTGTCAGCTCTCTGATTCTAGAATATGTAAAATGTCCAAAAAGGAAAGGACAAACTTCAGTAAAACTTCAGCTCTTTCATATTGATGGGAAGATCTACACACAGCCTAGAGCACAGGATGTGTGCATCAGGTAATGTAGGAGTGATGTTTGAGCTCTTATATAGCACTGTTTTGCTCAACATGCACCTTGAATGTTGAATATGACAGGGGTAAAGGTAAAGGTAAAGGTACCCCTGCCCGAACGGGCCAGTCTTGACAGACTCTGGGGTTTGTGCGCCCATCTCACATCTATTGGCCGGGGGCCAGCGCTGTCCGCAGACACTTCCGGGTCACGTGGCCAGCGTGACAACGCTGCTCTGGTGAGCCAGAGCCGCACACGGAACGCCGTTTACCTTCCCGCTGGTAAGCGGTACCTATTTATCTACTTGCCCCCGGGGGTGCTTTCGAACTGCTAGGTGGGCAGGCGCTGGGACCGAGCAGCGGGAGCGCACCCCGCCGCGGGGATTCGAACCGCCGACCTTTCGATCGGCAAGCCCTAGGCGTTGAGGCTTTAGCCCACAGCGCCACCCGCGTCCCAGGGGTATATGTGCATAAATGCATCCCCAAGAACCACACACACGTTCCAGGACCACAGACCACACAATCACAGAGAGTTAGAGGGCTCAATCTCCATGCTCCTTGGAATGCAACATGTTTTTGCTTGAGTTTGGTCATGAGCTTTTTCCATTCTGTTTTCTACAATTGGGGGAAAATGCACCAAAAAAATAAATAAATGCATCTCAATTATCTGCCTTTTACTCTAAAATATGGGTTTCTGCATGCACTTCTCTATAAAATGTGTCTGATTCTGGCTGAGAACTGCATCATAAAATTTGGAGAAGTGTGTGGTCCAAATGACAGCTGCAATCCGGCCCATCTCTTAATCTAGAAAGGGAGAATTAGATTGGTTTACTCAAAACCATGGACTGAATGGAAATTTCCTCCATCTAAACTATAGGGGGATGTAATGAACTTCAGAGGTAGGTTTAACACCTTTGAGGAAGCACAGACTGAGAGATGCTTGCCTCTTATCTGAGCAAGAGTTTCCCAGTTCCCAGGGCAAATAGATAAAATTGGTGTCCTCAAGTCCTGTCAACAAAGCCATTAAAAATAACCCTCATTTTAACAAATGGCTTTTAAGACTACAATAAACATTTCCAATAAAACAAGGTCAGTAGAGGGAGAACGTTTTCAGAAGGACACAAATTAAATGCTTTACTAGAGAGACTGCAACGAAATAAAACCAAAGTTGCACCACAAATAGGCCCAAATGCTCTTTATTTGAGTATCTGCTATTGCTGTTTACGTGCAGAAAGGTTTTTAATAAGTTATGAATCCAAGTGACCAAAATGCCAGTTTGAAGCCATGTCTAAGTAAGTATGTCACTTCCAAGTCTCCTAGTGCTCAGGTGGGAACAGAACAGGTGGGGTGACAAATAAGGAAAGGTCAATGAGAAATAATAACAGAAAAGCGAAAGTTTTGTGGAACAGCTCCAGGCTGCAATTTTGTTTATTCTTAGCTCCCCAGAGAAAGAAATACTGGAAGTGAGGGGAAGAGGATTTCCAGGAAAAGTATGGAGGAAACATATCCTGCAACCTTTTAGTTGGGCAGAGACCTAACGGCATCTCAGAGCCAAATTCTACATGATGCAGGAGATCTATGAATAAAAAATAAAAGGTTGCCACCTTTGGTCAGGCAAAATATAGGACATGTCAGAGGGTGGTTTGCAGGGCTAAAAATTGTGTTACCTAGTGCAGAAATGACTTCTCCTGGTGAACCTGGAGTGGGGAAGAACAAAGTGGGGCTTGGCCGAAGCATCGGCCCCTTTTTCCCTGGCCCTGACCCCACCCCCAGCTGGCAGCCCATTGCCCTGCCACACTGGGGGTGGGACGACAGCTGCCCTATACCAGGTGGGTGGCCCTGGGCAGGTAGTCTTGCCTGGTGTCGCAAACTCCACCCATCCATTGGGAGGGGTTGGGTGGAAATTGTAGGGCTAAAAATTATGCTCCTGGTGCGGAAATGACTTCTCCTGGTGCAGGAATGCCTTCTCCCACACCTGACCAGGCACCTGCAAACATCCTTTCTTACTCTCCGCATGCAGAAGTCACTACAAAGAAGGCTCTTCCATCTGGCTGTGCCTTGCAGACATCACTCAATGATGAGACCACCATGAAGAAAGCCATGAGAAAGCCCTCTTAAGTTTGTTTGCCTTCTAAGGTGGGTGGCTTTGCAGGCAGTCCCCGAGCTGCTCTCGTGAACAGGCAAATGGCAGGCTAGATCTTCTGCCGGTCACCAAACTGGTCAATGGTGGCAGGAGCTTGTGGGTGTTCCCACAAGCACTTGGTGGCACTTGGCCCTACACCTTCCCTTCCACGGGTATCCTGTGAAAAGGATCTGGAAGGAGTGGCTCTTGTCCGACACCCAGGTAGGAACTAGGGCCATACCACGCCTCCAATGGGGACCACTTAAGGGATGCCCCGATTGGACGTAGGTCATAGGGCATCCCCTATTGGCTGGTTTCACCCTTAGAGACACTCCAGCAAAAGGGCTGGAGTGGTATTTGCGGTAATTTATCCCAATGTCTATAACCAAACCTTCACATCTGTTGCATGTCAAGGTCCCCAAGCCACCCCCTAAATAAATCACAATTCACACAGAATTTTTGTTTAAGGTTTTTGGCATAATTTTGGCCACAACTTTATTAAAATACATAAATGTGAGTGGTTGCTTAGGCATTGGTTATGACTATCTGTCCCCCCGCCCAGGGACAGAACTGATTTCTGGATTCCAGGGAAAGCCAGTGAGGGAAAACAATATTGGGGAGAAATGGAGCTGAGCCACAGGCCCTCGCCTCTCCCCGCATGCTCCCAGGGGCTTGCATGGCCCTAGCCCCTTGCCAGGGATACAGACAAATGTATGGCAAACCCTGGATTCCTTTAGCGGAGTTCCCTTGCAGCAGCAGCATTGGAGGGGCAGGCACAGCCAACCCTTACGCCTCCACCAACCAAATTTTAACCAATGCCTAACCACAACCTTACAAGTTGTGATGATTTGCTACGCCGTAGGCAAAAACCAAATGGCACCAGCCAATCTGCCCCAACTGCCCCAAAAGCAGACGACCCCATGACAGGCATAGCAATGTCAAATGCAACAGTCCTAAATTAGGGAGGGTAGGCGTGTGATCTGATGCACGCAGCAGAAGAGACTGAAAAAAGCTGTGTGCCCAGAATATATAACCTTCGGGCCAACCCTCTAAATGGTAACATCAAAATCTCCTCAACAACCCAAATTGGCCCAGTCACAGTCGTGGCCATCCAAACGATCCTGCCCAGTAACCAAGAGGGGGTGTCCTTTTAGACCCCACCGCAACACGTGCTCTCCATGAAGGAGAACACACTTAACCAATAAAGTTGTGGTCTTATTTGATCTCATAAAATCAACATTCTGTGTATTGTCTAAATTAATCCCTATGGAATGGGGTGGTCTCAGGGTCTCAACATGCAAGCCTATTCAGAGAGCAGCTTCAGAGAGGACTGATTCAGAGGACTATGGCAGTGGGGAAATTTGGGTGGTCAATCTTTTCTACTGTGAAATGTTTCCAATTAAAGTTGTTCTCTCACCCTGGTGACCTTGCCGAACCTAATAGATACCACCGAGGTCTCCCAAAGCCAAGGTAGGATGACCAAAAAGTGCCGCTAAGGCAACAATGTCTCAGGTACTTACCCCACCAGATCTTAATTTTTTTCTTTCCTGCTAAAAGCTAAATAAAATAATTTAAAAACACCACTCCAGGGACTCACAGCAGTATAGAGTAGTCAAAAAAGAGGAGACCAGTGGCCAATCAAGGGCTTCCTCAAAAATTCCTAATCAGCCACCAAACAGAAAAAGGTGGGGCAGAAGGCACCACAAAAAAGAAAAGTGAAGAGTTTAGGGAGGAGCCAGCTTATAATGTCAGGCTTCTTCTCCTTCCTGGTTGTCCAGGAGGTAACCCTATGCCTACTTCAGCTCCTTCCCAGGGTCAAACCAATCCAAGCCTTCTTCCTAGGGAAGTTGGGCTGTAGCAAATTTGCCTGCACTTGAGGGTGGGAGCGGCATTGGACGACAGTTTTATATTGTTTTCATACTGAAATTATTTATCAATTTCTTACGTTTTCTCCAAGGTGAGATGATGTTGGAAGCCACTGCTGTGAGTTAGGGCTTTTAACTTCTAACAGAATTTCTACAGAGCCTTCATTGTAATTCTGTGCAGGGAGGTATTCACAGAGCAGTGGGTGGGTTCCCATCAAAAATTTGAATAGCATGTAGAAAGAAGCTGACTTCAAGAATAAAGGAAGGTTGGCGAATCCTGTCTGTACTTCTGAGGAAGCCTGTAGGAGTAGCAACAGGCCATGACGCCATTAGCTCACATCACTGGCTAGAATCTCTGCCAGTGAATCAGCCCCATAATTATTGCTACTACCAAGATATCTCCCTTCCTTCCTGGGTATTACTTCTGCTCTGTCTGAAAATTACCTCTTGGTGAAGCATCCATTACATGTAGGATAATTTGTCACACAACACCTGGATTCTCGTAAACAATCCTGTTTTTCAGCTGCATATCTCAACTGCAACATTTTTGAGTGAAGAATGCATGTGCGGAAACACTCAGGAGCTTCGCAGCATTAAGCATTCCAGCCAGCAGTGGCTGGTCCCCCTTGAGACTAGTAGGGGGAAGGCAGAAAAAGCAACTGTAGGTGAAGCAATGGCAGGCAGCACCAACCAATTTCTCCTCTGTGATGTGTCCTACAAGGGCAACCATAAGACAGAAGAAGAGGAAGCTATAGTTGGTGCCACCTCCATGGAGTGGTTTGTAAGACAGCAGGCAATTGGGGGCATCTTGGGGTTTGGTAGGCAGTGCCTCCTTCACTCTAGTGGACTCTGCTGATACAGGTTGCGGGTGCTCTCACACCCTTCATCAGCAAGAGCCCAATCTAATCTATGCACTTGTCAGCCTCAGCAGACCCTTCTAGGCCCTGGTGCATGCCAATGCTGGCAAGAGCATGAATTTATGCTTTTAAAGACTGTCTAGGTATAAGTGAAGGAGGAAAGAGTGGTCAGCAGACGCAAGAAATAAACAATACAACCTGGGGCAAATGCGTGAGTGTGAAAGTTTGCACAAAGCTAGTGACACCTCACATAAATCAAAATGCACCAGCCATTGTTAAATCGCACATCTATTAATTAGCACAGCAACTATTCTATTAGCCATCAGCATATGGCCTCGTTTTATTGTCCTTTGTGTGTGGAACTTTTGGAGTGCAAGCATGAAAGCAGTGTGTGGGTAATTGTTTATTAATTAAGATGGGACGTCTCCCAACTGTTCCTACAAATGTCATACAAAAGTTCTCCTGGCCTCATTTACACAGATGGCGAGAATCCTCCGGGGATCTCATATTAACTTGAAACTCTTTGGAGAATATGTATGTTCTGGTTCATCGAGGCTTGGTGGCTGGTCTGCAGCCTTCCATTTTACATTCTGTTGAGAGTCTGCGCAAAGCTGTAATGAGTCTCAAACCATTGTTTGTCCTGCTTTTTTTTTTAAAAAAAAAAATCCACTGTTTTTGACTGCAAATAAATGTGGCAAGCATCACTGCCTTCCTGGTGAACAACTGCTATTTTCATCTTCAAACTCAAAACTTATGGCTGGCATATTCTTCCTGTCCTCATTATTTCCATACTTGTGTGTGTGTCATTACAATATGAGAGCATTTTGTGTCTGAACGGTGGCTATGCTAGCTACTATTGAGTGCATAAATATCACTTTTGTCATGTAATTCGTTTACCAATAGATCTTTCCTCCTGGAGCATAAGATGAGATTGGTACAAGAAGGGAAAAAAGGGGGGAGTATGCTTTGTTTACTTAGTCATCTAATGTGTTTGTCCAAGTCCTTAGGCAATGTCAGTACAATCAATGTGAAAGAGTCAATGACAATAATCAATGTTGGTGTAGCTGCTGCACCAGTGAACCATTTCCTAGAGGATCTGAGAGCTGTGCAGCAACTGGAGAATGAACAGTGTTCATTTCTGAAAACGGGCTGCCATTTTCCATCCATGAAGCATTTCAAAGTATACACTGTTATTACTTAGGACCAAACAAGATATTGACTTAATAAGAAGCATGCATATACATCTCATCTCTTCTCTTCAAGTGAACAATCTTTCAAGTGAAAGATCTGCTGCATCTCTCAGTGGCCTTTGATACCATCAAAACCTCCTTCTGGACCGTCTAGAGGAGCTGGGAGCTGGGGGCACTCTTATACAGTGGTTCCACTTCTTCGTCCTGGGCCGTGTCCAGAAAGTGGGGGGGGGGTAATGACTGGGAGCAGCCTCTGAGACCAGTACATTTCCAAGCACAATTCAAAGTGTTGGTGCTGACCTTTAAAGCCCTAAATGGCCTTGGCCCAGTATACCTGAAGGAGCGTCTCCATCCCCATCGTTCTGCCCGGACACTGAGGTCCAGCGCCGAGGGCCTTCTGGCGGTTCCCTCACTGCAAGAAGCGAAGTTACATGGAACCAGGCAGAGGGCCTTCTCAGTAGTGGCGCCCGCCCTGTAGAGCACTCTCCCATCAGATGTCAAAGAAATTAACAACTATCCGACTTTTAGAGGACATCTGAAAGCAGTCCTGTTTAGGGAAGCTTTTAATATCTGATGAATCATTGTATTTTAATGTTTTCTTGGAAGCCTCCCAGAGTGGCTGGGGAAACCCAGCCAGATGGGAGGGATATAAATAATAATATATGATGATGATGATGGCAGTAGAGAAAATTTGCTTTCCCAGGTTCAATCCATTACATGTCTCAAACCTCCTGCCAATCAATGGAGACCTGGGCAGACCAATGGTCTGAGTAAGTAATTGTCAATTTCCTGTGTTCCCTTAAATGATTACAAGTACCATGTGTGTGGTGGTGGTGGTGGTAGGAGTCCAATTCCTACTTGGAAGGCAGGGGTCAGCAAACTTTTTCAGCAGGGGACCGGTCCACTGTCCCTCAGACCTTGTGGGGGGCTGGACTATATTTTGAAAAAAATATATATATTAATGAATTCCTATGCCCCACAAATAACCCAGAGATGCGTTTTAAATAAAAGGACACTTTCTACACATGTAAAAACATGCTGATTCCCAGACTGTCTGTGGCCCAGATTTAGAAGGCGATTGGGCTGGATCCGGCCCCCGGGCCTTAGTTTGCCTACCCATGTTGGAAGGCAAACCACAGGAATGGGTGGAATAGCTCTTCTCTCTCCCAATATGATCAAAAGAGACCTCTCCCCCTGCCTCCATAGTTGGTGCATATGGGCTTGGCCGGATTTAGGTATGATGAGGCCCTAAGCTACTGAAGTTAATGGGGCCCTTTATATGTCCAGCTGTCCTTTGTCAACAACAATTTGTCACTGTTTTCTTTGTGTTGAATATATGATATATGGTAATTTATGGACCTAATAGGTCCGTACAAAACACAAAACACTGTTGCTATATGCAGGTTTTATTTTGCTTTTTTATCTTATATTTTGGAAATGTACATCCAGTTGTTGTTTTCTTTATTTCTTTTTGGGGTGGGCCCCAAGAGAGTGGGGCCCTAAGCTATAGCTTGTTTAGTTTATACATAAATCGGGCACTGCATATAGGCTGGATTCAGCTAAATACAGTGGTACCTTGGGTTACATAGGCTTCAGGTTACAGACTCCGCTAACCCAGAAATAGTGCTTCAGGTTAAGAACTTTGCTTCAGGATGAGAACAGAAATCGGTGGCAGCAGGAGGCCCCATTCGCTAAAGTGGTGCTTCAGGTTAAGGACAGTTTCAGGTTAAGAATGGACCTTTAGAATGAAACAAGTCCTTAACCTGAGGTACCACTGTAGTTGTACCTCTCTGAGCCCAGGCAATGAGTTCCATTGTAGCAACAGGGCTTTCTTCCCTTCCCCTTGTACACCCCCAGTTGGTTCAGGAGAACCCACAGAACATCACACAGATGAAGGAAAAGGAAAGCAGGAACGCTTGCAGTGACAGAGCAACCGTCTTAGCTCTAGGTTGGATTCCACCCAACGTTTCCTTGTGATTGCTGTACCTTCCCATCAATGGTTACTTAATAACATTTCCTTTCCTTCCATAAGCTATACTGCTTTCAGATTTAGCATTCATAAGAATAAGAGGATGAAAAGCAACAACAACAACAACAACAAATACTAGTGCAAGCACAGGTGATTAAAATGTACTATGGCCAGGAAATTGCTGTGGATATTGCTGCAGTTAGCTGTTTCCTATAAGCTTTGTAAGCTATAGGATTTAATTGGAAATGATGCATGCTTCCTCTTATTATGAATATTTAAAGAGCAAGAGAAAAGTTTGTGGAAGTGTTTAATTGCTTTTTGGAAAGGTGCATTTTTCAAAACAAATAAATAAATAAACTGCTAGTACAAATGGCAACTCTTTCATTGCCTCTAGAATGGTGCATAGCTATTTACTCCCATTAGCCCTTAATGGGACGGCGAGTACAAATTTTAGGCATAGGAAGAGACAGTGAGATCTCGGTATCTGAGATCTGGGACAGAAATATATATTTATGTGGCGCATTATCATTATTATCCGTAATCAACATCATCTTTTCAAGCATTTGATTAGCAAATTTGCTATTGGGCCCAGCATGGTACAGCACACATAGTATTGAATTTAGATATGGAGGACCCTAGATAAAAACCATGTAGAACTATGAAACTAAATGGATTTTGTGGACCATCAACCTTGCAGGATATTTCTGAGCATAAAGATAATGAGAAGGAAGATAAAATGCTCAGCATTTATATATCATGTGCCAAGTATTCAAATAGTTTCAGATACTTTCTGAAGTACATGCACAATGTATTCCTGAAGCTAACTCGATCCACCTGGCCTCGTAAATTGCCAAATTGTGAGATCGTCCGGGAACCATACATAAGCTACTCTGAGCTCTTGTGAAGGAAAACCTGATTATTTTAGTGCATCATTACATATATTTATCTTTAGAGTTGCATTATGTCCTACATATGAAGTCTGTAGTGTGGAAATGAGCGATGATAATAAAATGAGAGTGGACAAAACATGTCAGCAGTTTGACTGTCCTGGTAGTAACTTCTGTGGTAACAAAAAATTAACAAAATTTAAACAGTGTGGGAATTTGCTATCTAAATCAAAACCCTGCCCTTGTGATGTGCTGTCATCTTTCAGTTGGCTACGTTTGTCCGCCTTTAATTCCCATGGCTTGAAGTGTAAGAAAATAGCAGAATATATTAAGAAACATGTTAAAGAGGATGAAATTAGATAGGACAGAACCTTAAAACACAATGGTATGTAATCTGGGTTATAAACATTGATACTGGGTGAGTGGGATGTCACTAGTTTTGTTGAGTTGGTATATAATTGTTAAGTAACAAATATTTGCAAAATCAAATAAAAATGATGTAAAGAAAGAAAGAAAGAAAGAAAGAAAGAAAGAAAGAAAGAAAGATTGAGGCCCCTACAGTGCCTGGGCCCCTAGGAGCTGGCACCCTTGATCGTAACTCATTCTGATCCAGTGGTGGTCCTGAGGAAAATCACACACCTGAACTTGCATCAGAAGGGAAATTCTTCATTGGCACTAGAAAGTTACACAAGAAGTGACCATGAGAAGGGCTCCTTCACCTACATAGTGTGTTGGTTAGTAGAGCGATCTCTCTGTCCACACATATTTCATCAGACCTTGAAGTTATCAGGTGCAATTATCTGATTTCCCCCTACGTTTTAAATGGGAATATCCTGCAAAGTGACTTGTCAATAATATTGGAAAGCAGGAGACCATCAGATAGCGAGCTGGAAAAAAATTGTCCACTCCTGTCTGGTCGTGTTGGCCTGAATTATCCTTTTCATTTTGGTTGCATTCAGACACATGATGATGTGCAATCATCCATCAAAATCACCCGAGCAAAGCAATCCTGAGGCTTATCTAATGAATGTAAATGACTGTCTCATTGAAAGAGCAGAGAAACCGTACGTCATTGTCATTTTAGTGGAGGTAACTCAATCCATGTTTAATTTAATTAGCTCTGGCAATTAACACAAAGTTGAAAATCATATACATTGAGAGGAGGGGGAAATCTGATGGACTAAGGCGTGTGCCAGAATTATAATGAACAATTACCATCGGAAAGCATTTGATTAAGAAGATTAAAATCAATCTATGGCTATAGAATGAAATTTAAATGGAGGACAAAGGTAGGCCCAAACAATTTAACAGACAGCTAATAGAGTTGCCATATTTTGAAAAGGGGGGGGGGGAGGAAAAAGAACATATTTGCTGACTTTTACATACCCATGAAAAAGAGGACGTGTCCTGGGAAAAGAGGACATATGGCAACTTTCCAAAGGTACAATGATCTGATTTTACCATAGTTGCAACCCAAGAGGGAAAAGGATTAGCCCTACCAGTGGGTGGTCATACTAAGTATTCAGTCCCCATAAATTAGAGTTTAGGGAACCTCTGGCCCCCCTAATGTGTTGGATTGCAACGTCACTCAGCTCCAGCTAATATGACCAGGGCTCAGGGCCAGTGGCGTAGCGTGGGGGGTGCAGGGGGGCTGGCCGCACCAGGCGCAACATCTGGGGGTTAGGGTTAGGGGGCGCAAATGACTTGCCTTGCCCCGCTGACAACCCACGCTACGCCACTGCTCAGGGCTGATAAAAATTGTAGTTGAAAGCAGACCCTCTATGTGTCCTTGTTTTCCAGGGACAGTACAGATTTACAGATGTCCCTGTTTTCATCAGAGAAATGTTGGAGGGTATAGAGTTATGCAACCCCTGAGTCAAGGAGATAAGTAACTAGACAACCTTTAGAAGACCTCTGAAGGCAGCCCTGTATAGGGAGGTTTTTGAAATGATTCCCCCCCCCCCATTTTAAACTTTATTTAATTATTACAGTATAACTATACTGCAATAATGTGTGACAAATTCACATTCAACATACATATATCCAAATACTTTTGCTTATTTTTGAAAAGTTTTATTATTATTTTTATATATGTGGAGTGGTTGGGGAAACCTAGTCAGATGGGCATGGTATTATTACTATTAAGGACATCCCACTTTTCATCGGAGAAATGTTGGAGAGTATGCATCTGAAGAGACGTGGGTGGCGCTGTGGTCTAAACCACAGAGCCTAGGGCTTGCTGATTGGAAGGTCGGCGGTTCGAATCCCCACAACGGGGTGAGCTCCCGTTGCTTGGTCCCTGCTCCTGCCCACCTAGCAGTTCAAACGCACGTCAAAGTGCAAGTAGATAAATAGGTACCACTCCGGCGGGAAGGTAAACGGCATTTCCATGCGGTGCTCTGGTTTTGCCAGAAGCGGCTTAGTCATGCTGGCCACATGATCCGGAAAAAAACTGTCTGCGGACAAACACTGGCTCGCTCGACCAGTAAAGCGAGATGAGCGCCGCAACCCAAGAGACGTCTGCAACTGGACATAAATGCCAGGGGTCCTTTACTTTTTTACCTTTTTATGCCTCTGAAGGGCCTCAGGTCTATTAATCCCCAAGATAGATTCTTAAGGTAGGATTTGCCTAACCAGCCACTTTAGTGGAAACCCTGAACAGGAAATGGCTTCTACTTGGACAACATAACTTTCCCCTCCTTTCCTCCTCCTTTGAAACTCCCCCCCCCCCCAAAAAAAAAATTGCTTTGGGAATTCCCTCAGCCTCTCAGAGGAGATGGTGAGGAGAGAAAGGAGAAGTTCTACTGCACAACTGGAAATTGTTCCACTTATGCAGTGACTCCACCCACCAGCCGTAGGAACCAATTGCCTTTGCTGGAAAAGATGATGAAATCTAAGAAGTGTGGGGAATTCATTGTGGTTCTGTATGAAAGGAGACCCTGGGCCACCTCATGGCCTGGTAACTGGATTCTTATTTAACTGTTTCGATAGTGATGTGTGTTTATTGCATATTTGCTATTATGCATCTGCTGGCAAAACACATCTAACTAAGAACAGTTGGGTAACTCGTCCCCCAACCCAGAACTAGTTTGGGAAAATTCTTATATTACATTCTTGGTTCATAATAACTCGAAGCTCAACACAAGCTCTACCCATAATCAACAGGCTCAGCCCACAGTCAAAGGAACTGGCAGGGCAGAGTGAGAAAGAGTTGCAGAACTGTATGGCTACCTTCGAGACCATTGCCTCCTTAATGCATCCTTAATGAACAACCCTGAAAATAGGGAGGGTGGGCGGGTGATCCAATGCGTGCAGCGAAAAGAGGAAGCTCAATGCTGCGCGCAGGGAATATATAGCTTAGAGCTGTCAATCACAAAATGGCAACATCAAAATCTCCCCAACAACCTGCCACTTCCCCAAATTCTTGAATCTTTTCTATTACCTTAGGGAGTGAAGTTTTTGGGTCTTCCACTGTTATCACTAAATCATCAGCATATTCTTTTAATTTAAACTCACTGTTAAACTCACTGTAATCTCTTTATCTGCTCTTATATTTTTGGCAAGCACTTCCAGTACCAGGATGAACAGCAATGGTGATAATGTTTAAATGTATTTCACATGGCTAGGGCTTTTTGCAGTGGGAGGGGGGGTCATGCTGGCATGAGTGGCAGGACTCATGGGCGCCGACTCCATGGGGCCTGAGGGGGCCCGAGCCCCCCCAATAATGTAAAAAATTATCGCGCGCCTTGGCTCCCTCGTCGCGCGCCTTGGCTCCCTGGCAGATGCCCCCCCCCGACCTCTCCCTAAAAGCCCCTTCCCCTGTCTGACTGCTCTCACCACCAGAAAGGCCTTCCTAATGTTTTGTGGGAATCTCCTTTCTTGTTTCCTTATATTTTATTGAGAGTATTACAAGGAGTTAAATTGGCAGGGGGGGGAGGGGGAATAAAAAGGTTACATGCATTAAAAATAAATAGAAGCAGAGGAAAAGAGCAATAACAAAATAGCAATGGAATATAATTGTTACGGCTAAAATCTGGGTGCGGGGTTACTCTGCCACCCAGCTCATCGGACGAAGTCCGTGGGTCCCTGCGGAAGAAAATGAGCTCAGCCGGACACAGGAGCAACTGCAGAAGGTCCAAGTTTATTGCGCAACAGGTTCAAGGCGAGATTGAACAGCGAGAAAGGGGGTGACATGAACTTTTGAAATTTCCCTCCATGTCCCAGAATACAGTGCAAAATACCTCCCAGTTACATCACGAATACATTAAGGAAAGGTTGGGTTACACAGATTACATCATGAATACATTAAGGAGAGGTTGGGTTACACTGGATTAACATATGGAGGAGGGAGGGGGGAATATGCAGAGCTGGAGATATGCGCAGATAAGCACATCCTGAGAAGACAATGGTCCATGTACGCATAGTCTGTCACCTGGCATTGCCCGAGGAAAGGTTTGGCAGAGTGACTTTGACAGGATTACTTGAGAGATTATGGAGGACAGGGGAGGGGTGATGGAGTCCTAGAGAAATTGAGCAAATATATTGTAGTGAAGAAGACATGCCCCCCCCCTTCCGTAACAGTCCCCCATTCGGAGATAGATTTGCATTAAAGTTCTGTAAGAACTTGCAAATCTTTTCTCCGCACCCTAAATCTCGGTGAATGTAGGTTTTCCCTGTGAGTGGGAATACGCTCTAATGGAAAGGAGGTGGGTTGAGCAGGGCAGCAAAAGAGGGAGCAACACGGACGAATACAATGTACACGCGTGTTATATATATGCGCTAAATAATAACTTGGTATCTACCGTACCAGATGTGTGGGTTTATGCAAACCTGAAAGGGACTTGCATATCATGCTGCTTTAAGGATATTTGCACAGAAATATAATGGTGTAACAGTACACATAGCTAGACATAGGATATCACGTAAATTAATATTTTGTTGCTCAGTTACTTGTGGTATTCTAGCACCTTGGAAGAAATATTTTCTCAATGATGATCTATGCTTTACATTTAGGCAGGAAGGTCCACTAATGACTGCAAAGTGCAGTTTGCTTCCCCCCCTGCCATTTTTGTGTTCTCAGGTGTCAAGGTAGCTCTTCTGTGGTCTCACACTGACATAGTGCTACAGCAACACATCCTGTCTGTTGAATCCCCTCAGGGCTTTCATTTAACCATGTTGCCTAGCATTCACCATAGCTGGCACAGGTTTGGGCATCTCTGAGGGAGATGTCTTCGCCTTGGCCTTTAGCTATGGGATTTTATTATAGGCTGTGGTTTTGCACGCATGGGGGTTGCTCACTTGCACTTAAAGGACCAAAAGGCTAATTGCAGCCTGGATACACGTGCCCAATTCAAACTGAGTCCAATTTGAATTTATCTTGCCCCATGGTTCTCAACTCTTCAAACCAATCTGTTAAAAGAAAACCATTCTTAACAAGGGCAGTTGTCCAAATAAGTCAATTTAAGTCTATAAGGAATCATTCCTGCTAAACCAAAGCATATCCACCTTCATGTTTCTTAGAAGCTTCTCCTTGGTAAAGCAAGTTTTAGCACATTTTTAAAATGGGTAGGGAAGGTTGGCATAGTGCCAGGTGGGACAACGAATTGTGGTTATCTAAACATTGGACTACACAATAGTGTGAGCTATTAGAAAGTATAAAATGCATGAGAATTCTCCACTGGTGTGTAAGGAATAAGACATTAAACATAAAAACAGTTACACACAATAAATTGCCCCCCTTTGTGGAAATCACACTGTCAGACACATTTCAACATTCTTACATAATAACACATAATACAAAACAAAATAATTAAATATCTGTTGCATATCTTGACACCATTGTGATCTTTTACGTATGTATCTTTTGAATCTTGGAGCAGAGGCTTGAGGTTCAAGTGAAAAAATGTCCTTGCAATTCAACTCCTCCCCCCTTTGTCAGCCCCCCCCCCCGTCAGTCTATATCATTTTAAAGAGATAGCTGTGGCCACTTTGAAAACTCTGGTGTTGCAGGTCTTGTGATAGCGAAGAACTGAGTTGAGGGGTTGTTGAGGGGTTGTTGCTGCTTTTCATCATTGCACATCTGTAGAAGTGATATCCTGTAAGGGGCAGGGTTTTGGGGTGACTTAAAAACAGTTAGACAAGGAAGGGGCAAAAGGCAAAAAGGATGTCCTCCAGTTTCCATGGGAAGCTGCAAATAATAACAATCTTAGTGGATTAAACATTTTATTCATTATCATTATTGGACTATTTTGATTGTTGTTAGCCGCCCTGAGCCCAGCTTCGGCTGGGGAGGGCAGGATAGAAATAAAATTTACTATTTAGTATTATTTATTATCACATTTCCATATAATTACTGTTATTATCTGCTAAGTTTGTTTGCTTTCCTTCACTTAGTTTTTGTTGTTGTTGTTCTTTTCATATTATAAAATAAAAATTACTCCACATGTATAGAAAGAGAACTGAAAAAATACAAAGGTTAAAAAAAATACAAAAGAAAGCAAAAAATTAGATTACCAGTCAGATGAAAACAAACTTGACACAAGGACATCAGATTTAGAAAAGAATTATTATTAAATATATTATCAAAACCACTAGACTGAAAAGATGGGAAAACAATGGGGAAAACTTAAAATTCACCATGTGCTATCTGATAAAAGAACTTCATGAAACTGACTTTCAACATGTGATGAACATGTCCCCAAAGTAAAACACAAACACACAAAATGAGCTATGAGGAACCAAAAATAAATAAATGCTAAGACACACAATTAATAAGTAACCTGAAGTAATCTGTTTTGGCATTCTAACATCCCAAATGAAAATAAAAGTGTTTCTTGATGTGACATCAGCTGTAATGTTAATAGTGGAATACTGGGAAATGAGTTAATACCAAGGAAATGAATGGCAATTTAAAGTTGTGCAAGTACCTTGCACTAGCCAAACTGACAGAATTAAGAAATGCTCAGGCAAAAGGTAAACAAATACCATTCCACAAACAATGTTTGGTTGTGCTTCGATTAATTTCATATATATAATGGAAGAACTGATAAAACGAACTTAATAAAGGAAAACAGATTATTTGTAACCTAAAAAATAATGTCAAAGCCACAAAGAGATAGAAGGAAATCAACTAATATAGCAGGGATTCAGACTTGTTTTGCTGAACAGAAAGAAAGTGACTGTTTGGCTTTAAGGGAAGTAAGACAAAAGGAAAACAAATGCAATTACTTTTTATAGAGTATTTAAATCACTGTTTGCATCCCCTCAGAAAGGACACTCTGTTAAAAGGGAAAATTATTTCATGTGAGAGGTCTGTCAGGAAATGCTGTTCCTAAAATGCATAGGCATATACACATACACACACACACAAGAAAACTGTTATAAAATTTAAATCCCATGGGGGGGGGGGAAACTACTCAAGAGAGGAACTCACAGTGGGAGTGCTTTGATATTTACCTGTGAAAAGAATTTGGCATGCCCAGTACTTAACTCTATTGTCTTAAGTAGCCCTGGAGCAAAACACATTAAGGATGATTTCGCTCAATGGTTCCAAGTTTTACATAAGGAAATTTGTATGGGTTTCACGCTCTCCAAACCTTCTCTCTCCCCCCTCCTTTCTCTTTTTTAACATTCTCAGCCTTACCATCTGCAGACAAATTTTACTGCCCTTTATTTACAGGATGGATGGTCAAGGCTAATTCTACTTGATTATATGAATTTTTATGTGCTTAAACTTTTAATGGACTTTTAAGTTTGATTTTTTTTTAAATAATAGACAAAATGATGAACACTGTAATCACTTAAATGCTTGATATTACCAGTTGGGCTTCACCTCTCACCTTTTAAAACTAAAGAGCATAGCTAGGTTGAATTTCAACTCCATCACGTCACCAGAATTTAAGAAGTACCCTCCAATGCTTGCAGGCACATGTCCTTCCACACAGCCACAAATCGGGAGAGTTTGAAAGGGGACCCTGGGGTCATCTAGTCCAACCCTCCAAAATATAGGGTTCACAGCAAGATTTTGCAGCAAGATTTGTACTACCAAAGAGGCATACACATTTAAGTACAGATTTACAGCTGGGAAAGGAAACATCTATGCTCCTATCATGTACTAAGGAAGAGGAAAATAAAAGTACATAACTTTACACAGAACCCTTTTTGCAGATCTTGAGATAGTTTGAGTGAGTTTGAAATGATATTTAAGGAAGATTGACGTGAACAGTTTTCGTAAGATAGGGAGAGGATCTCTTATAAAGCACAGTTAAAGCAGCCCTAGATTTGATTTTTTTTTAAGGGAATACACGAGTGTTGCCCCCCTCCCCTCTTTGCAGTTTCCTTTAAAGGAAGCTTACTCGGGAGTAAATTTACCTGGCACAGAAGTAAGAAGGGGGAAAACAACTGAAAGAGGCAGAGTGAAACAAGGGGGAGGGGGGGCATTTTCTAACAAAAGAGGCCATGAAGTCTTATAGAGACTGATATCAGGAGCCTTACAATAACTCTTCTGTCCAACCAAATCAAAGTTAAAACTGGATTCAAATATTTTTCTTTGAATGAACACCATACTTTTATAGGCATATGCTTAATGAAGTACATACACTGCATTTTAGCTTGAGAGAGCAGTTGGCTCAACTAGGCTTTTGCAGCAGAAACATTAGGTTATCAGCACCTTCCAAAATAAGACTGTAGACTCACAATCTCAAAAGTTGGGGCAAAGCAAGAGGTGGGGTAAACATTTGCACACTTCATTCTCAATTTTTGTCTTATTTAGGACTGCTAAGATCCAGCATGGCTTCCTTAGATTTAAATTTTGAAGCAAGCTTGCAGTTTAAACTATGCACACTTAAGAAAGGCAGTCTGCCAGAGACAGAAGGAACAGACAACACACATAACAGACAACATGTAAACATACATCTTCTCATATATGTATTAACGGACAACACACATAACAGACAACATGTAAACATATATATTCTCATCCTTTAGTTGGTTATTGCAAGGAGATGGGCCACTACCTTTGGCTTCATTAAGTGAAATTAGTAGGAAGGTCCCACATGGTTTTATGAGCCTCCTTGCCTCTTCAAACACACCACCAGGTAATCAGACTGGTAGGGCTCACAACGCTTGGTTGACTGGGTACCCCTTTATAGATGCATGCGTTGCTGTTGTTGCTTTTTTGCTTTTTCCCTTTTTTTTTTTTTTGAGGGGGGGGGTGTCTGGGATAGAGAAGGGGGAAAAGAGGGGTTGATTAGGATTGGTATGTCTAGGGGTTTGGTATGCTTAGTACAGGGACGTATAGTAAAGAGGAGAAGGGGCTTCTAGTTGCCTGGCAACTTCCTTAGTGGGTTTTAGAGAGCTCTAGCTATCCGGTTCCTTGCGTTCCATTTCCTATTTCCTTATTTCCTTATTTCCTGTAACCTGGGGTCTCTTTCCACTCTGCCGGTCCTGCCCAATTCCTCATGGGCTATCCCTCCTGGCAACCTCCTACCTATCGTCACATCTCAGGAAAAGGGGCCCTACTGGACGCCCGCGCCATGCGGTGCCAGATCGGGTGGTCCCTGGATAGAATTTCGGGTCGAAAATCCCCCTTGCTTTCGGAAGCGAGCTTACAGTACACGTGGTATGTAGCTTGACCGGTGCGGCTGGGATTGGGATAGAAAGCAAGACCACTTCCTGCCCCCTAGCAAGGACGCTCGGGAAGTTCGGAAAGAGAGCTCCAACCCCTTGCTTTCAACTGGGATGCCCGTTGCAGAGAGTCGGCTATCTTTCAAGTCGGGTCTCTCCGTCTTACTTTCGGGCTCCCAATTGGTGCGGCTGGCTGGAGATTTTAAGGAAAAGGGATAGAGCTCAGAACCCCCCTTTCGGGTTGAGCAGCGGTCCACGGTCTCTCTCACTAACCGGACCAAGAGAAAGGCAAGAAGGAGCGATAGAGAGGAGGGCAGAGAATTCAGTTGCCAGGAGACTTCCACCCCCTTCCCACCAGTGCACTGGATTTTCCTTTTTCCTTATACTCACGCGTCTTCTATGATGATCCCGGGATCGATGAATAAGCCGGCTGGATCCCTCTTTTGCTCCCCGGCTGAACTCCTAGGGCTTTCGATTACCGCCCAGAAGATGGCTGGGGGTCCAAAAGGATCTTCCCAGGCAAAATGGCCTGGAGCCGGCTGAAGATTTCGGGGCCCCCAGTCAGCAGCTCGGGAGAACCGCAAGCCCCACATTGGGCAGCCAACTGTTACGGCTAAAATCTGGGTGCGGGGTTACTCTGCCACCCAGCTCATCGGACGAAGTCCGTGGGTCCCTGCGGAAGAAAATGAGCTCAGCCGGACACAGGAGCAACTGCAGAAGGTCCAAGTTTATTGCGCAACAGGTTCAAGGCGAGATTGAACAGCGAGAAAGGGGGTGACATGAACTTTTGAAATTTCCCTCCATGTCCCAGAATACAGTGCAAAATACCTCCCAGTTACATCACGAATACATTAAGGAAAGGTTGGGTTACACAGATTACATCATGAATACATTAAGGAGAGGTTGGGTTACACTGGATTAACATATGGAGGAGGGAGGGGGGAATATGCAGAGCTGGAGATATGCGCAGATAAGCACATCCTGAGAAGACAATGGTCCATGTACGCATAGTCTGTCACCTGGCATTGCCCGAGGAAAGGTTTGGCAGAGTGACTTTGACAGGATTACTTGAGAGATTATGGAGGACAGGGGAGGGGTGATGGAGTCCTAGAGAAATTGAGCAAATATATTGTAGTGAAGAAGACATGCCCCCCCCCCTTCCGTAACAGTCCCCCATTCGGAGATAGATTTGCATTAAAGTTCTGTAAGAACTTGCAAATCTTTTCTCCGCACCCTAAATCTCGGTGAATGTAGGTTTTCCCTGTGAGTGGGAATACGCTCTAATGGAAAGGAGGTGGGTTGAGCAGGGCAGCAAAAGAGGGAGCAACACGGACGAATACAATGTACACGCGTGTTATATATATGCGCTAAATAATAACTTGGTATCTACCGTACCAGATGTGTGGGTTTATGCAAACCTGAAAGGGACTTGCATATCATGCTGCTTTAAGGATATTTGCACAGAAATATAATGGTGTAACAGTACACATAGCTAGACATAGGATATCACGTAAATTAATATTTTGTTGCTCAGTTACTTGTGGTATTCTAGCACCTTGGAAGAAATATTTTCTCAATAGTGATCTATGCTTTACATTTAGGCAGGAAGGTCCACTAATGACTGCAAAGTGCAGTTTGCTTCCCCCCCTGCCATTTTTGTGTTCTCAGGTGTCAAGGTAGCTCTTCTGTGGTCTCACACTGACATAGTGCTACAGCAACACATCCTGTCTGTTGAATCCCCTCAGGGCTTTCATTTAACCATGTTGCCTAGCATTCACCATAGCTGGCACAGGTTTGGGCATCTCTGAGGGAGATGTCTTCGCCTTGGCCTTTAGCTATGGGATTTTATTATAGGCTGTGGTTTTGCACGCATGGGGGTTGCTCACTTGCACTTAAAGGACCAAAAGGCTAATTGCAGCCTGGATACACGTGCCCAATTCAAACTGAGTCCAATTTGAATTTATCTTGCCCCATGGTTCTCAACTCTTCAAACCAATCTGTTAAAAGAAAACCATTCTTAACAAGGGCAGTTGTCCAAATAAGTCAATTTAAGTCTATAAGGAATCATTCCTGCTAAACCAAAGCATATCCACCTTCATGTTTCTTAGAAGCTTCTCCTTGGTAAAGCAAGTTTTAGCACATTTTTAAAATGGGTAGGGAAGGTTGGCATAGTGCCAGGTGGGACAACGAATTGTGGTTATCTAAACATTGGACTACACAATAGTGTGAGCTATTAGAAAGTATAAAATGCATGAGAATTCTCCACTGGTGTGTAAGGAATAAGACATTAAACATAAAAACAGTTACACACAATAAATTGCCCCCCTTTGTGGAAATCACACTGTCAGACACATTTCAACATTCTTACATAATAACACATAATACAAAACAAAATAATTAAATATCTGTTGCATATCTTGACACCATTGTGATCTTTTACGTATGTATCTTTTGAATCTTGGAGCAGAGGCTTGAGGTTCAAGTGAAAAAATGTCCTTGCAATTCAACTCCTCCCCCCTTTGTCAGCCCCCCCCCCGTCAGTCTATATCATTTTAAAGAGATAGCTGTGGCCACTTTGAAAACTCTGGTGTTGCAGGTCTTGTGATAGCGAAGAACTGAGTTGAGGGGTTGTTGAGGGGTTGTTGCTGCTTTTCATCATTGCACATCTGTAGAAGTGATATCCTGTAAGGGGCAGGGTTTTGGGGTGACTTAAAAACAGTTAGACAAGGAAGGGGCAAAAGGCAAAAAGGATGTCCTCCAGTTTCCATGGGAAGCTGCAAATAATAACAATCTTAGTGGATTAAACATTTTATTCATTATCATTATTGGACTATTTTGATTGTTGTTAGCCGCCCTGAGCCCAGCTTCGGCTGGGGAGGGCAGGATAGAAATAAAATTTACTATTTAGTATTATTTATTATCACATTTCCATATAATTACTGTTATTATCTGCTAAGTTTGTTTGCTTTCCTTCACTTAGTTTTTGTTGTTGTTGTTCTTTTCATATTATAAAATAAAAATTACTCCACATGTATAGAAAGAGAACTGAAAAAATACAAAGGTTAAAAAAAATACAAAAGAAAGCAAAAAATTAGATTACCAGTCAGATGAAAACAAACTTGACACAAGGACATCAGATTTAGAAAAGAATTATTATTAAATATATTATCAAAACCACTAGACTGAAAAGATGGGAAAACAATGGGGAAAACTTAAAATTCACCATGTGCTATCTGATAAAAGAACTTCATGAAACTGACTTTCAACATGTGATGAACATGTCCCCAAAGTAAAACACAAACACACAAAATGAGCTATGAGGAACCAAAAATAAATAAATGCTAAGACACACAATTAATAAGTAACCTGAAGTAATCTGTTTTGGCATTCTAACATCCCAAATGAAAATAAAAGTGTTTCTTGATGTGACATCAGCTGTAATGTTAATAGTGGAATACTGGGAAATGAGTTAATACCAAGGAAATGAATGGCAATTTAAAGTTGTGCAAGTACCTTGCACTAGCCAAACTGACAGAATTAAGAAATGCTCAGGCAAAAGGTAAACAAATACCATTCCACAAACAATGTTTGGTTGTGCTTCGATTAATTTCATATATATAATGGAAGAACTGATAAAACGAACTTAATAAAGGAAAACAGATTATTTGTAACCTAAAAAATAATGTCAAAGCCACAAAGAGATAGAAGGAGATCAACTAATATAGCAGGGATTCAGACTTGTTTTGCTGAACAGAAAGAAAGTGACTGTTTGGCTTTAAGGGAAGTAAGACAAAAGGAAAACAAATGCAATTACTTTTTATAGAGTATTTAAATCACTGTTTGCATCCCCTCAGAAAGGACACTCTGTTAAAAGGGAAAATTATTTCATGTGAGAGGTCTGTCAGGAAATGCTGTTCCTAAAATGCATAGGCATATACACACACACACACACACAAGAAAACTGTTATAAAATTTAAATCCCATGGGGGGGGGAAACTACTCAAGAGAGGAACTCACAGTGGGAGTGCTTTGATATTTACCTGTGAAAAGAATTTGGCATGTCCAGTACTTAACTCTATTGTCTTAAGTAGCCCTGGAGCAAAACACATTAAGGATGATTTCGCTCAATGGTTCCAAGTTTTACATAAGGAAATTTGTATGGGTTTCACGCTCTCCAAACCTTCTCTCTCCCCCCTCCTTTCTCTTTTTTAACATTCTCAGCCTTACCATCTGCAGACAAATTTTACTGCCCTTTATTTACAGGATGGATGGTCAAGGCTAATTCTACTTGATTATATGAATTTTTATGTGCTTAAACTTTTAATGGACTTTTAAGTTTGATTTTTTTTTAAATAATAGACAAAATGATGAACACTGTAATCACTTAAATGCTTGATATTACCAGTTGGGCTTCACCTCTCACCTTTTAAAACTAAAGAGCATAGCTAGGTTGAATTTCAACTCCATCACGTCACCAGAATTTAAGAAGTACCCTCCAATGCTTGCAGGCACATGTCCTTCCACACAGCCACAAATCGGGAGAGTTTGAAAGGGGACCCTGGGGTCATCTAGTCCAACCCTCCAAAATATAGGGTTCACAGCAAGATTTTGCAGCAAGATTTGTACTACCAAAGAGGCATACACATTTAAGTACAGATTTACAGCTGGGAAAGGAAACATCTATGCTCCTATCATGTACTAAGGAAGAGGAAAATAAAAGTACATAACTTTACACAGAACCCTTTTTGCAGATCTTGAGATAGTTTGAGTGAGTTTGAAATGATATTTAAGGAAGATTGACGTGAACAGTTTTCGTAAGATAGGGAGAGGATCTCTTATAAAGCACAGTTAAAGCAGCCCTAGATTTGATTTTTTTTTAAGGGAATACACGAGTGTTGCCCCCCTCCCCTCTTTGCAGTTTCCTTTAAAGGAAGCTTACTCGGGAGTAAATTTACCTGGCACAGAAGTAAGAAGGGGGAAAACAACTGAAAGAGGCAGAGTGAAACAAGGGGGAGGGGGGGCATTTTCTAACAAAAGAGGCCATGAAGTCTTATAGAGACTGATATCAGGAGCCTTACAATAACTCTTCTGTCCAACCAAATCAAAGTTAAAACTGGATTCAAATATTTTTCTTTGAATGAACACCATACTTTTATAGGCATATGCTTAATGAAGTACATACACTGCATTTTAGCTTGAGAGAGCAGTTGGCTCAACTAGGCTTTTGCAGCAGAAACATTAGGTTATCAGCACCTTCCAAAATAAGACTGTAGACTCACAATCTCAAAAGTTGGGGCAAAGCAAGAGGTGGGGTAAACATTTGCACACTTCATTCTCAATTTTTGTCTTATTTAGGACTGCTAAGATCCAGCATGGCTTCCTTAGATTTAAATTTTGAAGCAAGCTTGCAGTTTAAACTATGCACACTTAAGAAAGGCAGTCTGCCAGAGACAGAAGGAACAGACAACACACATAACAGACAACATGTAAACATACATCTTCTCATATATGTATTAACGGACAACACACATAACAGACAACATGTAAACATATATATTCTCATCCTTTAGTTGGTTATTGCAAGGAGTTGGGCCACTACCTTTGGCTTCATTAAGTGAAATTAGTAGGAAGGTCCCACATGGTTTTATGAGCCTCCTTGCCTCTTCAAACACACCACCAGGTAATCAGACTGGTAGGGCTCACAACGCTTGGTTGACTGGGTACCCCTTTATAGATGCATGCGTTGCTGTTGTTGCTTTTTTTGCTTTTTCCTTTTTTTTGGGGGGGTGTCTGGGATAGAGAAGGGGGAAAGAGAGGGGTTGATTAGGATTGGTATGTCTAGGGGTTTGGTATGCTTAGTACAGGGACGTATAGTAAAGAGGAGAAGGGGCTTCTAGTTGCCTGGCAACTTCCTTAGTGGGTTTTAGAGAGCTCTAGCTATCCGGTTCCTTGCGTTCCATTTCCTATTTCCTTATTTCCTTATTTCCTGTAACCTGGGGTCTCTTTCCACTCTGCCGGTCCTGCCCAATTCCTCATGGGCTATCCCTCCTGGCAACCTCCTACCTATCGTCACATCTCAGGAAAAGGGGCCCTACTGGACGCCCGCGCCATGCGGTGCCAGATCGGGTGGTCCCTGGATAGAATTTCGAACTGAAAATCCCCCTTGCTTTTGGAAGCGAGCTTACAGTACACGTGGTATGTAGCTCGACCGGTGCGGCTGGGATTGGGATAGAAAGCAAGACCACTTCCTGCCCCCTAGCAAGGACGCTCGGGAAGTTCGGAAAGAGAGCTCCAACCCCTTGCTTTCAACTGGGATGCCCGTTGCAGAGAGTCGGCTATCTTTCAAGTCGGGTCTCTCCGTCTTACTTTCGGGCTCCCAATTGGTGCGGCTGGCTGGAGATTTTAAGGAAAAGGGATAGAGCTCAGAACCCCCCTTTCGGGTTGAGCAGCGGTCCACGGTCTCTCTCACTAACCGGACCAAGAGAAAGGCAAGAAGGAGCGATAGAGAGGAGGGCAGAGAATTCAGTTGCCAGGAGACTTCCACCCCCTTCCCACCAGTGCACTGGATTTTCCTTTTTCCTTATACTCACGCGTCTTCTATGATGATCCCGGGATCGATGAATAAGCCGGCTGGATCCCTCTTTTGCTCCCCGGCTGAACTCCTAGGGCTTTCGATTACCGCCCAGAAGATGGCTGGGGGTCCAAAAGGATCTTCCCAGGCAAAATGGCCTGGAGCCGGCTGAAGATTTCGGGGCCCCCAGTCAGCAGCTCGGGAGAACCGCAAGCCCCACATTGGGCAGCCAACTGTTACGGCTAAAATCTGGGTGCGGGGTTACTCTGCCACCCAGCTCATCGGACGAAGTCCGTGGGTCCCTGCGGAAGAAAATGAGCTCAGCCGGACACAGGAGCAACTGCAGAAGGTCCAAGTTTATTGCGCAACAGGTTCAAGGCGAGATTGAACAGCGAGAAAGGGGGTGACATGAACTTTTGAAATTTCCCTCCATGTCCCAGAATACAGTGCAAAATACCTCCCAGTTACATCACGAATACATTAAGGAAAGGTTGGGTTACACAGATTACATCATGAATACATTAAGGAGAGGTTGGGTTACACTGGATTAACATATGGAGGAGGGAGGGGGGAATATGCAGAGCTGGAGATATGCGCAGATAAGCACATCCTGAGAAGACAATGGTCCATGTACGCATAGTCTGTCACCTGGCATTGCCCGAGGAAAGGTTTGGCAGAGTGATTTTGACAGGATTACTTGAGAGATTATGGAGGACAGGGGAGGGGTGATGGAGTCCTAGAGAAATTGAGCAAATATATTGTAGTGAAGAAGACATGCCCCCCCCCTTCCGTAACAATAATTAAGCCTACAGAGCTATATATGCAAATGGATCTACTTATTCTTTCCCTTGAAGATACGTTGATTCGTTTGTTACTGTGGTTTCGATCAATACTTTCCAAAGATCTTTACATTTGTCCATGCATGATCTTTGTCTGAAAGCTCATGGGTTGCAGGAGTTGTCATAGGAGGTTATATTTTTGACCTTCCAACTGTTATGGAAATTACAGGGGGGGCACATCTTTAAAGTTGTTAAATGTTGCAAATATTGTGCCTGAATGTACCCTTTCAACTTGACAGCTCAGGGAAGTTACCTAGATAAAATCCTGTAAGACAATGTATCAGCCTTAATCATTTTGCAGATGTTAAGGGGGGGGCAGAGCCTGCAGCCACCATCCCTTTCCGGTGGGGAGGGGGCAGAGGAAAGACAGGAAGCTTTCCCCTGCAGAGTTAGACCCCTTGGCTGCGTGGCCCTCAGGTCCCTTCAAACTCCTGGGCGTTTTGCTGGTGGGGGGCTGCGTGGGGGCCTGGGCGATGTCCGAAGAGGAAGCTTGCAGGCCTGGTTGTCTGTTGGGGGCAGCAGGAAGAGGCGGGGGGCAGGATGTGCAGCCCCTGCCTGGCTTTCCTGTGGGACCAAGGAAGCGGCTGGGGGGGGGGGGACTTGGCCGCTGGCCTTTGTTGCGGAGGCGGCAGTGTGGGAACGCCACACTGCCGCCTCTGGGGTCTGGGTGCTGCTGCCTGTCTCCTGCCATGGACTTGGCGGTGGGAGGGGGGGCTGTGCTATTGGGCTGGCAGAGACTTAACGGGGGGCTGCCTCTCCCAGCCAAAGCTGACCCACAAAATTGCAACCCAGTGTGTGTGTTTGTGGGGGGGGGGGGAACCAGCCTGCGCAGGGTAAGCCCCGATGGGGCTCCTGGGCTCCTTCTGATGCATGAAAATTGGAGGTTGTCCTTTACAGCTCAGCTCCCCAAGGGGCTCCAAGCCTCCCAAGTCCATTATCAGTCGGAGACGAATGAGCGGAAGCGGGAAGAAAGGGGAAGAATCTTTATTTTTCTGTTGAAACAGAGCCCTCCTTCCCACTGGCATTTGCAAGGAGGGGAGGACCCCAAACAAAGGTGTGCAGCAGCTTTGAAAGACTTTTCCGGCTCAACATCAGGAAGAGCTTTCTGACAAGAAGAGCTGTTCAGACGGTCTCTGCTCCCTGGGAGAGGCTAGGTGGCCATCTGTCAGGGATGCCTGAGCTAAGATTCCTGCATTGCAGGGGGCTGGACTAGATGACCTTGGGGTCCCTTCTGTCTCTATGATTCTATGATTAGCATAATGCAAGCATCTCAGGAAGAGGCATCTACCAACAGAAATCCAAGAGTGTGGCTTCAAGGGACCTGCAGGTGCTGATTGCCGTACTTGGCCAGTTCCTTAGGACTGGTACATACAGTCATACCTCGGGTTACAGGTGCTTCAGCTTAAGCATTTTCAGGTTATGGATGCACTGAAACCCAGAAGCACTGGAATGGGTCACTTCCAGGTTTCGGCACTTGTGCATGCGCAGAAGCGCTCAATCACAACCTGTGTGTGCGCAGACACAGCAATGTGAGTTGCGAACCCTCTGCCTCCCACATGGATCACGTTCGCAACCCGAGCGTCCACTGTACCTTGGTTCTCGAACAGAATGCGTTCCGGAAGTCCACTCGACTCCCGGAACCATTTGAAAACCAGAGTGCGGCTTCTGCCAGAGGAGCCCCCTGCAGCCAATCGGAAGCCGCACCGGATGTTCGCCCTCCAAAAATCATTTGAAAACCAGAACACTCACTTCCGGGTTTCGATTGTTCAGAAGCCGATTTGTTTGGGAGCCAAGGTGCTCGGCTTCTCAGGTACAACCGAACCTGAGTCCTTGGGGGCGCTGCCTCCCCGGGCGGGAACGCTGCGGGTGTGCGAGGGAGGAGGGCGGCCCCCGGGGGCTGGGAGAGCCGGGCTGCCGTGGCCGAGAGGGCTGCTCTGCCGGGCGCCGCTGACATTGGAACTTAGAAAACTTCCCGGGGCAGGACCCCGGTATGGCCCCCCCCCAATATTTTTTATAAGTCGGCGCCCCTGGCAGGACTCTAGAGGTGGTAGCAGCTCTGCCACTACCATTAACCTCTACTGGAGGGTTTGGACTGTGCCCTAAGTGCATTCAGTATTGCAACCTAATTGTTGGCTAATATTTTTTTTTAAAGTGGAATCAAAGGTTGGTGTGCTATGAATCACTGGATATCTATAATCTGCCCATAAAGGGTGATTAATTAAACCAGATCCAAAACACAAGAGAAGTTGTTATGATGGGAGATATATTTTCAGAAACATTTTACTACAGTAGGTGTTGGCATTTGCAAGAACAGCTTCCTTGGAGGAGGGGATACAAACCTGGGAAAGGATGGAAATAAGTTCCTGGAATGGCTAAGGTGGCATGTCCTTTCATTCCTGGAGAAAATACCACCATGTGGAAAGTTAAGAAAGTGCTTAAAGAGTGTAGTGCCAGTTTTTAAAACCAGCAACTTGGTAATTCCAAAGCACTATACATCTCCCCAGATCAGAATGAATGGATGCAGTTCTCCAATATTTTCAACATCCACTTTTTGAATGTAAATTAAATCAAAGTGCTTACTGAAGAAATGCACTTTTGTTGAAGGATGTGCTCAGTTGGGCAGTGTATGTACCCAGCAATAATCATACCCTTTTTAAATTTGCAAGCTGAGAGGAAAAGCTGTTACATTTCCTCCTTGTCACTGTTCCAACCTAAAGTTATTCTGATTTTCCTCTGTGGTTGTTTGGAACACTCAATATCAGGGCCGCAGGTGAGTGTGTGCATAACTTCTCTCGTTTGATGTGCCCTCTGGAAGCACAGCAAGCAGGCATCCACATATTCCCTTCAGAGCGCCTGATCCTGCCAGCCTCAGAATAGCAGCTACCTTTGCTTGGCCCCTTACCATGGGAGGGCCAGATTCATTATTAGGACCCCCTTGGGGTTTTGCTTTGCTAAATTGTGTCCTCCATCATGGAGAGCATGCGTTGTGGTAAGATCACCAGAACTGCCTCCTTGTTGTGGGGCAGGACCGTTTGGATAGCCACATCACCCCATTGGATGCCCCTTGGTTGCTGGGGCAGAAATTTGGCTGGTTGGGTTGTTTATTGGCTGCCAAGGGGCTATTTAAGCTGCTGCACATCACTGGGAACCTTCTCTTTCTTGTGACGTGAACTAGATTACCCTCCCTCCCTATATTTAGGGCTGTTCTTTTGGCCTTGCTATGCCTGTCTAGGGGTCATCTGTTTTGGAGCAGGGGCCCGGTAGGAATTTTGCTATTTGGCTGATTGGCTGTTGCCATTTGGTTTTTGCCTAGTAAAGGTAAAGGTACCCCTGACCGTAAGGTCCAGTCATGGACGACTCTGGGGTTGCGCGCTCATCTCGCTCTTTAGGCCGAGGGAGCCGGCGTTTGTCCACACTCAGCTTCTGGGTCATGTGGCCAGCATGGCTAAGCCGCTTCTGGTGAACCAGAGCAGCGCACGGAAACACCGTTTACCTTCCCGCTGGAGCGGTACCTATTTATCTACTTGCACTTTGACGTGCTTTCAAACTGCTAGGTTGGCAGGAGCAGGGACCGAGCAACAGGAGCTCACCCCGTTGCAGGGATTCGAACCGCCAACCTTCTGATCGGCAAGTCCTAGGCTCTGTGGTTTAACCCACAGCGCCACCCACGTCCCTTCCATTTTTGCCTACCGTGTAGCAAATCATCACAAGCTGCTTCAGGTTGTGGCGGATGTTCTCCTGGAGACACCTAGTTTGGTTGTCCTAGGTAAAGGTAAAGGTACCCCTGCCCGTACGGGCCAGTCTTGACAGACTCTAGGGTTGTGCGCTCATCTCACTCTATAGGCCGGGAGCCAGCGCTGTCCACAGACACTTCCGGGTCACGTGGCCAGCGTGACAAAGCTGTTCTGGCGAGCCAGCGCAGCACACGGAAACGCCGTTTACCTTCCCGCTAGTAAGCGGTCCCTATTTATCTACTTGCACCCGGGGGTGCTTTCAAACTGCTAGGTTGGCAGGCGCTGGGACCGAGCGACGGGAGCGCACCCCGCTGCGGGGATTCGAAACGCCGACCTTTCAATCGGCAAGTCCTAGGGGCTGAGGCTTTTACCCACAGCGCCACCCGCGTCCCTTTTGGTTGTCCTAGGGGATTTTAATATCCATGCCGACACGACCTTACAAGGGGCCGCTCGGGACTTTGTGGAAAGCTTGGCCTCCATGGGGCTGTCCCTGAATAAGTCTGGCCCAACCCACAGCCGTGGGCATGCCTTAGACTTGGTGTTCACCACCATGGATGTTGGTGATCTGACACTAATTAAAAGCGAAACAAAAGAAGTGCCATGGTCAGATCACTTCCTGGTGCAACTGGACTTCTCCGCAGCCCTTCCCCTCTGCAGGGAGGTGGGACTGATTCGGATGGTCCGCCCCCGCCACTTAATGGATCCAATTGGCTTCCAGAGAGTGGTAGGGGATGCTTTATCCCAAGTCGATGGCCTTTCAGCTGATTCCCTGGTGGCACGCTGGAATGCGGAGTTAACCAGGGCTATTGACTGTCTGGCTCCGAAGCGCCCTCTCCGATTGCGTGGAGCCCGGACAGACCCGTGGTTTTCCCCGGAGCTGAGGGTGATGAAACAATCGTTGAGACGGCTAGAGCGCCGGTGGCGGAAAACTCATTCTGAATCAGACCGGACACAGGTTAGAGCTCAACGTCAAGCCTACTAAGTGGCAATGGCAACGGCGAAGAAGACATTCTTCGCCGCCTCCATTGTATCTGCAGAAAACAGCAGCAGCAGACTTTTTCAGGTGGTTCGCAATCTATCGGAACCACCTGCACCACCGGGGCCTGGTAGGGACCCCAAGATCTCCTGCAATGCTATTGCAAAGTTTTTTGCAGATAAAATCGCTCAGATTCAGAAGGAGGTAGACTCCACCGTGGGAGCAGGGCCAGGGCGGGAGTGTGCTAGAGTTCTGTCTGGTCCTGTTACATGGGATCAATTCCAATCTGTTACCTCCGAGGATGTGGACAGGCTGCTTGGACAAGTGAAACCGGCCACCTGTCTCCTTGATCCTTGCCCATCCTGGCTAATAAAAGAGAGCCGGGAAGGGCTGGGCGATGGGCTTTGTGGGGTGGTGAATGCTTCCCTCTGTGAGGGAGCCTTCCCAGACCCGCTGAAAGAGGCGGTCATTAAACCGCTTCTTAAAGAAACATCTTTAGACCTGGCCAATTTGGCCACGATGGCCAACTATTGCCCAGTCTCAAATCTACCATTCTTGGGCAAGGTGATTGCGCGGGTGGTTGCTGAACAACTCCAAGCACGCCTGGAGGAAGCGGACCATTTGGATCCCTTCCAGTCGGGATTCAGGCCTCACCATGGGACTGAAACTGCCTTGGTCGCACTGGTTGATGATCTCCGGCAGGCTAGGGACAAAGGTGAGAGCTGTTTCCTAGTTCTGCTGCATCTCTCAGCGGCGTTTGATACCATCGACCATAGCATCCTTCTGGACTGTCTGGAGGGGCTGGGAGCTGGGGGCACTGTCATACAATGGTTCTGCTCCTTCCTCCTGGGCCGTGTTCAGAAAGTGGGGGGGGGATGAGTGTTCAGACCCCTGGGCTCTCACTTCTGGGGTCCTCAGGGTTCCATCCTCTCCCCCATGCTTTTCAACATCTACATGCGGCCGCTGGGAGAGATCATCAGGAGGTTTGGGCTGGGTGCTCATCAGTATGCAGATGACACCCAGCTCTACCTCTCCTTTAAATCAGAACCAGTGAAGGCGGTGAAGGTCCTGTGTGAGTGCCTGGAGGCGGTTGGAGGATGGATGGCGGCTAACAGATTGAGGTTGAATCCTGACGAGACGGAAGTACTGTTTTTGGGGAACAGTGAGCGTGTGGGTGAGGGGGATTCCCTGGTCTTGAATGGGGTAACTGTGCCCCTGAAGGACCAGGTGCGCAGCCTGGGAATCATTTTGGACTCACAGCTGTCCATGGAGGCGCAGGTTAACTCTGTGTCCAGGGCAGCTGTCTACCAGCTCCACCGGGTACGCAGGCTAAGACCCTCCCTGCCCGCGAACTGTCTCGCCAGAGTGGTGCATGCTCTAGTTATCTCCCCCCCTTTGGACTACTGCAACGCGCTCTACATGGGGTTACCTTTGAAGGTGACCCGGAAACTGCAATTAATCCAGAATGCGGCAGCTAGACTGGTGACTGGGGGCGGCCGCCGAGACCATATAACACCGGTCTTGAAAGACCTGCATTGGCTCCCAGTACGTTTCCGAGCACAATTCAAAGTGTTGGTGCTGACCTTTAAAGCCCTAAACGGCCTCGGTCCAGTATACCTGAAGGAGCGTCTCCACCCCCATCGTTCAGCCCAGACACTGAGATCCAGCGCCGAGGGCCTTCTGGCAGTTCCCTCATTGCGAGAAGTGAGGCTACAGGGAACCAGGCAGAGGGCCTTCTCGGTAGTGGCACCCGCCCTGTGGAACGCCCTCCCATCAGATGTCAAAGAGATAAACAATTACCTGACATTCAGAAGACATCTTAAGGCAGCCCTGTTCAGGGAAGTTTTTAATACGTAACGCTGTATTGTTTTTAACACTTGATTGGGAGCTGCCCAGAGTGGCTGGGGAAACTCAGCCAGATGGGTGGGGTATAAATAATAAATTATTATGAGCTTTGATGATCGGCTAAGGCTTTGGCAGGATGCCAGATTGTTATTGAGAGAGTTGGACGGAAGGAGAAGCTGGAGTCTTGCCAGAGCTTTGGCGGGACGCCAAATTACTCTCTATCTAGACTCAAACAATAACAAAAAAGGGAGAGAAGATGGCGTGTGACGCAGTTGAAATTACAGCCTCATTCTCTGGTAAGACTGTATTTCAACAAAGTCTCTCCATATCTTCAAACAAGCTGATACCTTGCAAATAATAATTAAAGCCCTCCACAAAGGACCGCACCATTAAACATCAAATTCTCAAGTTTTTTTTTAATGAAGTTTCACTTGCATTCCGTTTAATTAATTGAATCTTTCTCCATGAGGCTTGCCAAATCATGAAGTAGGTGTCAGTACTGCAGTGTTTCATTCTTTCATTGCACAGTGTGACACTGTGCCTTTAATTGCCTAATTACCTAATGTATTGTTGTGTGAGAACGGGAGCGATTTCTATATCTCCTCCTCCTCCCCTCTGGTCCTTGCATCTGGCTTTTGCTGAAGGATACGGCTGCGTGAGTCAGCTCGTCGCTCTGTGGACTTCTGATCTTCTCGATGCTGCTTTCCAGCCAGAGTCTGCTTCTGCTGTACTCTGCTACTACGGGCGAAGTTCCTCACCTTTCGGAGAAGGGAGGGAGGGCGTTGGCCCAACAGCACTAAGTATAAAAAAAGATGAGACGCTCACCTCACATCTTCTGTAGCAGAGCGACAAAAGTCCTTTCAAAGTCCAAATTCAAATCTTTGTTGAAAAGCAGGAATGCTCCCGCTCATGGCGTTGGCATTGGAGATTTTCCAATTCGTGCAATGCTAAACACCCAGCGCCCCTGCCTCCGGCAGATATCGGACGGCGTGCGGGTGAAGGCACGTGCGCCCCATCCCTGCGGGGTTCAACAGGGATAATTACCCCCAGATTCACCTTGTTTAATTGCACGACTAGGAGGACCAAGCAGGCTTTCTTCCTGGTAGACATATGTCTGATAACACCAGGAGTATCATTGACATATTGGAGCTTTTGCGGATTAGGAACACAAGGGCGGTACTAATCTTTATTGATGCGGAGAAAGCATTTGACAACATTTCTTGGATGTTCATGAAGAAAAATCTGAAAGGGATGGGAGTGGGGCGGGGGTTTGAAAATGGATTAGAAGCAATTTACTCAGAACAAAAAGCTAAACTGATAGTGAACAATGTGGTGTCGGAGGAACTCAAAATTGAAAAAGGGACACGACAGGGGTGCCCTCTATCTCCTCTATTATTTATTTCTGTCCTGGAGGTGTTGCTGAACATGATTAGGGAGGACCGGTTGGTGCAGGGTATAGTGGTCGGAGCGAAACAGTACAAACTGAAAGCTTTTGCAGATGACCTAGTTTTAACATTACAGGAGCCAGAATCTAGCACAAAAAGAGTTCTTGAACTTATCTCGGAGTTTGGTCGGGTGGCGGGATTCAAGCTAAACAAACAAAAAACTAAGGTTTTGGCCAAAAATTTGACATCTACAGAGATAGAGGGGTACCAGAAAGAAACAGAATTAAGTGTGGCTAAAAAAGTGAAGTACCTGGGGGTATTTTTGTCCACCAAAAACTTAAATTTATTTAAAGATAATTATGAAAAATGTTGGTTGGAAATTAAAAAGGACTTGGATATTTGGTCAAGATTGAAACTTACCTTGTCAGGTCGAATTGCAGCTATAAAGATGTGTGTTTTGCCGAAAATGTTATTTCTGTTTCAAACCCTACAGGTCGTGGACAGAGCGGAATGTTTTGGAAAATGGCAGAAGGATATATCTAGGTTTGTCTGGCAGGGCAAAAAGCCCCGAATAAAATTTAAAATACTAACTGACTCAAAAGAAAGAGGGGGGTTTGCCCTGCCGGACTTAAGGTTATATTATGAAGCTGCAGCCTTCTGCTGGTTGAAGGATTGGTTTTTGTTGGAGAACACCGATGTCCTAGATCTGGAAGGGTTTGACAATGCTTTTGGTTGGCATGCATACTTGTGGTATGACAAGGCGAAAGTTCATAAATTGTTTAAAAACCATATTGTCAGAAAATCAATTTTTGCCGTCTGGATGAAGTACAAGGATCTATTAGAAAGTAAGACCCCGAGGTGGCTATCACCGGTGGAAGCCAAGGTTCTCAAAAAAAGGCCCAATATGGAGGCCTACTGGCCAAAATATTGGGAATTAATTGAAAGAGTTGGAGACAATTGGAAGCTACAAAGCCAAGATAAACTAAAAAGTAAGGTGCGAGATTGGTTACATTATGCTCAAATTCAAGAGGTCTTTAAAATAGATAAAAAAGTTGGTTTCCAGGTGGAGAAATCGAAACTGGAGACGGAGTTCTTAGAACCAAAAACTAAAGTACTTTCGAGAATGTATAACTTGCTGCTTAAATGGAATACACAGGACGAGACAGTTAAATCTGCTATGATAAAATGGGCACAGGATGTTGGACATAACATTATGGCTGAGGACTGGGAAAGGTTGTGGAACACCGGTATGAAATTTACGGCATGTAGTGCCTTGAAAGAGAACATTATGAAAATGGTATACCGGTGGTACATGACCCCAGTCAAGTTGGCTAAGATATACCATCTGTCTGATAACAAATGCTGGAAATGTAAGGAGGCAGAAGGGACATTCTTTCACCTCTGGTGGACATGCCCGAAAGTGAAGGCCTTCTGGGAAATGATATATAATGAATTGAAAATGTATTTAAATATACCTTCCCCAAGAAACCAGAGGCCTTTCTTCTGGGCATGGTGGACCGGAAGGTGTTAAAGAAGGACAGAACTTTGTTTATGTATGCAACCACAGCAGCAAGAATTCTTATCGCAAAGTATTGGAAGACACAAGATTTACCCACACTGGAGGACTGGCAGACGCAGTTGATGGATTACATGGAGTTGGCAGAAATGACTGGCAGAATCCGAGATCTGAGCGAAGAAACAATGGAGGAGGACTGGAAAAAATTCAAGGACTATTTGCAAAAATATTATAAGCTGTTTGAATGTTAAGATTGTGCACGATCAGGAAACGTTATGCTTCTGCAATTTGATTAAGTAAATGATAAAGTAAGTCAAGACAAAAAAAGGAAACAAATTTGAAACAAATATATTATGTTTATTATAAAGGTACTAAAATCAAATTACAAACTTTTGAAATTGGTAACATAATAAATTCAAAGGTACAATAAGTGGTGAAATAAGGTAATAAATTGCTGTTATTGTTAGATTAAAGAATGCAATGTTGGGAGGACGTGAGGAGGTCCAATAGAAAGTAATCTCTTGAAAGATGATTTAAAACATATTTAACTCTTTTTTCTTTTTTTATTTTTCTTTATTTATAAAAATTGTTTCTTGTATGTTGCTATGTAAATGAACCTGTGAACCTATGAAAAGAAACGCAATAAAAAATTTAAAAATAATAATAATAATAATTGCACGACTAGGGTCCGGTGTCCTGGGAAAGCAGCCAAACGCCATAGGCCATCACACCGGAAGTCTTCTCCAAAGTCTTTTTTTATATTTTCTCTCTGATAGTAAGAGCTGACAGTACTGACACTTTGCAGACCCGTAACGTTGAGGAGACCGAAGATTAGATTTCTTTCTTAGCACTGGGCAGGGTTGTTGTTGTTGGTGGTTTTGGTTTTGCTTCGCTTCCTAAAATGTGGATTTCGGCAAGACTTCAAAACATGCTGTCAGAGCTGCCACCAGGTCCCAGCTCACATAGGACCACGCTAGCCAACGTTCACTTTATAAGAGTCTTTATTGAGTTACAGGTTTCATTTCCGAACTGCAGCGTGCAGCTCTACACCTTCTGCCCTAGGTCGACGAAGACCCGTCTGAGTCTCCGCCTCTAGCACACCAGCTTAATACCCTAGCCCTGCTCCACCTCCTGCGCCTCTCCCTACGTCTCTGGGTCCTTCTGCCCCCCTGGGCCTCCTCCCTTCTACTCTCTTCTGACGCAGACCCCCCTGACCCTTCCGCCTCCTTGCGGCGGGCTTTGGGACCTGGCTCACTCTCCGGGCTGCTTACTGCTCCAGCTTCCGCTGCATTTGAACTTGGCGCGCGCGCCCAACTCTCTACCTTCCTCTTAACCGTTTCCTCACTCCCTGATGTGGGCGTGACTACTCCTGACTCATGCCCTCCTTCCTGCTGAACGCTTCCGGAATCCGCTGTCTGGTCCCCTTTCTCCCCGCTGCTCCCAGCTGGGCACGTTGGTCCCGATCTCCAGCTGCTGCTCTCTGATTCCTCTCTGCCCCCTTCTTCCTGGGGTGTCCCCCTGCTCTCCCCCCTTGCTCTGACCGCTGGTGCTCCCTTTTGGGAATCCTCGGACTCACTGGACAGGCTCGGGGATCTCGGGTCGTCATCCCCACTCATCTTTCCTTCGTATTCCTCCCCCTCGCTCTCTGTTTCCTCCCTTCTCTGCGTCTCTGCTCCTGAACCCCTGACACATGCTAAAGCCTAAGCCGGCCTCCCACGGTAGTAAGTTTGCTTCTCTCCCAGACAAAACTTCATCTGTTCTAGGGGGCATAAGTTTTGCAGGCGGAAAGGCAAATTCACTGTGGGATTTCAGTTCTTAAAGCTTGTGAGCGGAACAAATTAAATTAAGCTTATGCTTAGAAAGCTCATTAAAGAAAGAAAGAAAGACTTCCGGAGGCGGCGCGCTCGGTAATGGCTGCCTGCTCCTTGTAAGGAGAGGGGAGCTCCGCTGAAAACGGGTCGTCCGCTACGGCGAAGCGGAGACCCACTTAGGAAAACCACAGGTGGTAGAAGCCTGTGGTCCCGAGACCTGGCGGGTGCCAGAAGCAGCCCCTAAAACGTTGAAGGGACCCCGTAACGGGGCTCCGGATCGCGGAGGGGGTAGCGGCACTGAGGGTCGTTTCGCAGTCAGCGGAGCGAAGCCGCGCTGCTGTTGCCGATCAGCGCTGACCTTTCTTCCTGAAACCTTCAAATTTGGAAAATCACAATCCGTGAGTAATTGGGACTTTACAATTTTAAGATCTCTAAGATTTTTAAGATCTTGAATTCGGCTGAAAGCGGAGTGACGAGAAACAGGAAGTCCGTCTTCCGGCAAAGCTTGCAGATCAAAGGCAAAGGAACTGACAGGCTGGACGCAGTGAAAAAGGATTTTTAAAGTGGAAGTATTATGCGTCTGACAGTACTGAGGATTGAAATGAAAGGCAAGTCTTTTTTATTAGTTTACTCTATAGTGTGGAAGTAATTTGGGAACCTTCTCCTTTGGCGGACTGTAAAGTTCAAGACCCAGCCTCGGGGTGGCAGGGGAAAAGAATGTCTTTTGCTGATACAATTTATAAAACTGAAACAGATACATAGAGGCAATTTTGGACTATATAATTAAGTAACTGTATCCTGCGCCTTGAGAGGTGATACTTGTGGCAACTTTGGAAGGGCTCTGCCAGTGGAAAAAGTTTTAAGGACTATTGGAAAACTATTTAGCTGCAGGAACTTTAATGGCGACCATAACTTTTTTCCTTCCTTCCTGAACTCCAACTGCACTCCCTCCAACTGTACTCCCTCTAGTGGAGATTGGGATTTACAATTCCTTGGGAACTAACTTTGTTTTGTCTCTCCGCCGTTGTTATCTACACTGAGGCCTGTCCTTCCCATGGAACTTTTGACAGCTTGACCTTGACTCATAGACAGGTGGGGAATGAGTGGCCAACCGAAAACAAGATCTGCAAAAGCGAAAGCAACAAAAGGCCAGCTTGTGCAAACAACTCTGACTTCTCAGTCACGTAGATCATCAGTCCCCGCTGTACTGAAGGGAATTGAACTTCCAACAGTAGCTGAATTGAAGGGAACTGAACCTTCAGCAACAGCTGAACTTAAGGAAGCTGAACAACCAGCAACAGAGGATATGGCTGCAGGTGGATCCGATGCACTTCTGAAGGAGATGCTACAACAATTTGCAATTTTAAATAAGAAGGTTGATGACCAAACAGCAAAAATTGACTTAGCCACATCCTCCATTACAAAGCTATCTGAACAAGTGGCACAGCACTCACAAACAATTGGGAATCTAAAAGACGCTACGTCTGAGAACCGGAAACTGGCCGAAGCTGCGAACGAAAAAGCTGACCAAGCAATTCAAAAAGTGGATGAACTGAAAGGAGAGGTAAGGCCACTACATAAGCACATCAGTGACCAGCAGGCCTACCTGTCTATGGTGGAGTTGAGAAACAGAGAAAATAATTTAAGATTACGCTCTATCCCAGAGATTGAAAAAGAAGATTTGACTGGCTTTTTGACAGTAGAATTCTCCAAATTCTGGGGAATAAAGGAAGACGAAGACTTTAAAATAACAACGGCATTTAGACTGGGAAGTGTTACCAGAAAGGACAGACCCAGAGACTGCCTGATCATCCTAAGGACTAAACAGGAGAGAGACAAAATACTTGACCTTCATTTTAACAAATCACTTGAGATCCAGGATAGAAGAGCGGAAATTTATAAGGATATACCAAAACAACTACTGGATCTCAGAGCCATCTACACTGACCTAGCAAGACTTTTGAGAGGCAACGGAATACCTTACAGGTGGGAGTTCCCACAAGGCTTATCATTTAAATACAAAGGAAAGAAGGTTAGAATTAAGTCAAAAGAGGACAACCAGAAGTTCCTGCACGACAACGGAGAAGATCTTCAGAAGGGAATAGCAGTCCCTTGGCCTCCGCCACAGCCTGGACTGGACCCAACATCATCTCCCTCGGACCCGGACAAAAAGGAGGACACCCCATAAAGAGCAACAACAGATTGGTACAGGATGTCTCTGCAGCTGTACAGTTGGAATATTAATGGCGCAAATTCCCCGGAAAAACGAAAAAGGATCTTTCATATTTTGAAAAAGGAAAATTTGGATATAATCTGCTTGCAAGAAACGCACGTGACCAGGCTCCACAGGAAAGTACTAATTAACAAAAGATTAGGCCAAGAATTTATCTCATCAGACAGAGTCAAAAAGAGGGGCCTGGTGATCTACGCAAAGGAGAACCTAGCACCGAAATTTTTGTTTAAAGATGAACAAGGGAGAATCTTGGCAATTGAAATACAATCTCAAGGAGAAAAAGTTTTGATATTAGGAATTTACGCCCCAAATGAGGGGAAAGCAGAATTTTACAAGAAGCTACATGAGACACTACTGGACTATCTGGACTATTCGAACATCATTATGATGGGAGACATGAATGGGGTGGTCTCCACTTTGATGGATAAGTCACAAAATCAAATAACTAAGGACGGCAGACTACCGAAAACCTTTTTTGAACTGACAGACAATATGGATTTGATTGACATTTGGCGGACAAGGAACCCCCTAGGTAGAGAGGGAACTTTCTATTCTGAGGCCCACTCATCATGGACGAGAATCGACCAAATTTGGACAACTAGAGGGCTGGCACCGAGGACTACAAGAGTGGAAATCTGCCCAAAGACTTGCTCCGACCATAACGCCCTGAAAATGGAATTGAGACTTACTCCAGCCGGTTCCTTCAGATGGAAAATGAATGACACCCTCTTTAGAGATCAAGAGATCGTAAAGAAGGCCCAAAAAACTTTAAAGGACTATTTTGAAATTAACTTGAACACTTCAGTGGAAAAAAGAACAATCTGGGACGCCAGCAAAGCTGTAATGAGGGGGTTTCTGATACAACAAAATACAATTAAGAAGAAACTCTGGAATGGGAAAAAGGATAAAATATTAGAGAAGATAAGAGATGGAGAGAAAAGGTTGAGATCTAAACCAAAATCCAAAGAGATCTTGCGAGAAATTAAATTCCATCAGGCACAATATTTGAAATTGATAAATCAAGAAGTGGAATGGAAAATTAAACAAATGAGACAAAGATCCTTTGAGTCAGCAAACAAATGTGGGAAACTGCTGGCATGGCAGTTGAAAAAAAGACAGAAACTTAATTACATTACCAATCTAGAGGTGGAAGGGAAAAATATCCAGAAACCAGGTGAAATTAGAAAGTGTTTCCAGAAATATTTCAAAAAGCTGTACACACAAGGGCCTGAGGAAATGTCTGAGATGGAACAACTTTTGAAACTCAATGGTTTACCAGAACTGTCCCAGGAGAAGAGATCAATCTTGAACTGTAAAATAACACAACAGGAAATTGAGGATGCCATTCAGAATATGCAGCTGGGCAAATCTCCAGGCCCAGATGGGCTTACCTCCAAATATTATAAGATATTAAAAGACTATTTGACCCTACCACTAATGGAGGTTTGCAATCAGATTATGGGGGGAGGAAGGGCACCGGAAACGTGGAAAGAAGCTTTCATCACATTGATACCCAAAGTGGAAACTGAAAAGACTCAACTTAGGAACTACCGTCCCATCTCACTCCTAAATGTGGATTATAAAATATTTGCAGACATCTTGGCAAGTAGACTGAAAAAGGTTTTAAATGAAGTAATTCATAAGGACCAAGCAGGCTTTCTTCCTGGCAGGCATTTGTTTGACAATACTCGGAATATTATCGATATTCTGGAACTTTTACAAACAAATATTAACACCAAAGCAGTGTTAATCTTTATTGATGCTGAGAAGGCCTTTGACAATATTTCTTGGAAATTTATGAAGAAAAACTTGGAAGGGATGGGAGTGGGACGAGGGTTTGAAAATGGTATAGAAGCAATTTATTCAGAACAAAAAGCTAAGTTGATAGTGAACAATGTGGTGACAGAGGAGTTCCATATTGAAAAAGGAACACGCCAGGGGTGCCCCCTATCCCCCCTACTATTTATATCAGTCCTGGAGGTTCTGCTGAACATGATTAGGAGGGACCGGCAAATACAGGGGATTACGGTCGGAGTGAAACAATATAAACTGAAAGCATTTGCAGATGACTTAGTAATAACATTACAGGAGCCAGAATCTAGTACAAAAAGAGTTTTGGAACTGATACAAGAATTTGGTCGGGTGGCAGGATTTAAGTTGAACAAACAAAAAACTAAAGTTTTGGGGAAAAACTTGACGCCTTTAGAAATAGAGGGGTTTCAGAAGGAAACAGAGTTAGCTGTGGTTAAGAAGGTGAAATACCTGGGGGTAAACTTGACGCCTAAAAATTTGAACTTGTTTAAGGATAACTATGAGAAATGCTGGTTAGAAATTAAGAAAGATTTAGAAACTTGGTCACGATTGAAGCTTTCCTTGCTGGGCCGAATTGCGGCTGTAAAAATGAACGTTTTGCCAAAGATGTTGTTTTTGTTTCAAACCTTGCAGATCGTGGACAGAGTGGAATGTTTTAGAAAGTGGCAGAAGGATATTTCAAAGTTTGTTTGGCAGGGCAAAAAGCCCCGAATTAAGTTTAAAATACTAACTGATGCAAAAGAGAGAGGGGGGTTTGCCCTGCCAGACTTAAGGTTATACTACGAAGCTGCAGCCTTCTGCTGGATGAAAGATTGGATTTTATTAGAGAACACAGATGTCCTAGATCTGGAAGGTTTTAATAACTCGTTAGGCTGGCATGCGTATTTGTGGTATGGCAAGGTAAAAACACATGGAATGTTCAAAAACCATATTGTCAGGAAAGCAATTTTTATGGTCTGGATGAAATACAAAGACTTATTGGAAAGTAAGACCCCGAGGTGGTTGTCACCAATAGAGGCCAAGGCTCGGAAAAACCCCAATATGGAGGCCGGATGGCCGAAATATTGGGAAATAATAGAAAAAATCGGAGATAATTGGAGGTTGCAGAGCTTTGAAAAATTAAAGGATAAGGTGCAAGACTGGTTTCACTATGCCCAAATTAATGAGGTGGTTAAGCTGGACAAAAAAACAGGTTTCCAGGTGGAAAAATCGAAACTTGAGACAGAGTTGTTAGAACCAAAGACCAAGGTTTTATCGAGAATGTATAACTTGCTGCTTAAATGGAACACTCAGGATGAGACAGTTAAGTCAGCCATGATAAAGTGGGCTCAAGACATTGGGTACAACATTATGTCTGATGACTGGGAAAAGTTATGTACCACTGGTATTAAATTTACGGCATGTAACGCCTTGAAAGAAAATATTATGAAAATGATATATAGGTGGTACATGACACCAGTCAAGCTTGCAAAGATATACCATCTGTCCGATAATAAATGTTGGAAGTGTAAGGAGGCTGAGGGGACATTCTTTCACCTTTGGTGGACCTGTCCAAGAGTGAAGGCCTTCTGGGAAATGATCTATAATGAGTTAAAAAAGGTGTTTAAGTACACCTTTCCCAAGAAACCGGAGGCCTTCCTCTTGGGTATTGTCGGCCAAAAGGTGTTAAAGAAGGATAGAACGTTTTTTATGTATGCAACCACTGCAGCAAGAATTCTGATTGCCAAATATTGGAAGACTCAAGATTTACCCACACTGGAAGAGTGGCAAACGCAACTGATTGACTACATGGAGTTGGCCGAAATGACTGCCAGAATCCGAGACCTGGGAGAAGAAGCAACGGAGGAGGACTGGAAAAAATTCAAGAATTATTTGCAAAAATTTTATAAGTTGTATGAACTATAAAATGACGTATAATTTGAAACGCTAGCCCCAGCAATGAGAGCGCAATATTTATGAAATTGGAAAATAATATTGAAGGGATCAAAGTTTAAATGTTAAAAAGGATAATATATTCTGTTTTTAGAGTAAATGGACAATAAGGGATTTAAACTTAAATTGTAATTGAAAGTACCAAAGAAACACATGAAACAAGGTTACAATTTGCTGATAAATTTATTATTAAGAATGCATTGTGCGGGAGATGTGGGGAAGTTCGATGGAAAGTTGAAATAAGCTGTTGAAGGGGTATGATCTTTTTTCTATTTTCTTTTACATTTTTCTTTCTTTTTTTTTCTTCTTATGTCTTCTGTCTGTGTCTGAAAAAATGCAATAAAAACTATAAAAAAAATAAAGAAAGAAAGAAAGAAAGAAAGAAATGGCAACATTAAGTAACTTTTTCATAGGCCATAGGCCATCACACCGGAAGTCTTCTCCAAAGTCTTTTTTTATATTTTCTCTCTGATAGTAAGAGCCGACAGTGAAAAGCAACTCTCTCTGAAGGGGTGGATCTTCATTGGGGGTTTTAAGAAGAAGTTGGATGGTCATGGGTGCTTGAAATGAGATTTCTGGAGGGGGCTGGACTAGATTCTGAATCTATGATTCTATACTTCACCCTGGTGTGAGATCTTAAATTGACTTTTTAACAAGTGAAATTTTATACACATTCCATGTGCTGATATGCTTTCAACCCCGTATGAATTATTTGGTGGGCCATGAATGAATCTTTTCCCACATTTCAAACACTAAACCGTTTCCTCTCTTGTATGGATTCTTTGATGGGAAGTGAGATTGGCGCTTTGACTGAAGCTCTTTCCACATTCAAAGCACTGATAGGGTTTCTCCCCTGTATGAATTCTGTGATGAGAAGTGAGATCACCACTCAAACGAAAGCTCTTTCCACATTCAAAGCACTGATAGGGTTTCTCCCCTGTATGAATTCTGTGATGAGAAGTGAGATCACCACTCAAACGAAAGCTCTTCCCACATTCAAAGCACTGATAGGGTTTCTCCCCTGTATGGATTCTGTGATGGGAAGTGAGATGGACCCTCTGACTGAAGCTCTTCCCACATTCCAAGCACTGATAGGGTTTCTCCCCTGTATGGATTCTGTGATGGGAAGTGAGATCACCACTCAAATGAAAGCTCTTCCCACATTCAAAGCACTGATAGGGTTTCTCCCCTGTATGGATTCTTTGATGGGAAGTGAGATGGGCCCTCTGACTGAAGCTCTTCCCACATTCAAAGCACTGATATGGTTTCTCCCCTGTATGAAGTCTACGATGAGAAGCGAGATTGGCACTGTGATTGAAGCTCTTTCCACATTCCAAGCACTGATAGGGTTTCTCCCCTGTATGGATTCTGTGATGGGAAGTGAGATGACCACTCAAACGAAAGCTCTTTCCACATTCAAAGCACTGATAGGGTTTCTCCCCTGTATGAATTCTGTGATGGGAAGTGAGATCACCTCTCAAACGAAAGCTCTTCCCACATTCAAAGCACTGATAGGGTTTCTCCCCTGTATGGATTCTGTGATGGGAAGTGAGATTCTCCTTCCGATTGAAGCTCTTTCCACACTCCAAGCACTGATACGATTTCTCCCTACTCTGTGTTCTTTCGTGTGAAGTGAGGCTATTCCTTCGAATGAAGCTCTGGGTGCACTGGGAGCTCTGACGGATGTTCTCTCCACACTCTGAATATTTATATGACTTCTCCGCTATGTGGATTCTGTTGTGCTCCCCCTTGTTCTTCCCTTCTAATTTATCACCATCTGCAATAAAGAGAGAAGCTAATCAGAGTCTCAGGAGGAAATGGGAACTCCGGATTATTGAACAATGTTAATGAATGCTTGTGATAGAGGAAGAACAGAAGAGAATTAGATGTGAGGCCTTACTATAGGTTTTACTGTTTTTGTTTTCTGGTATTAACTGAGATATTTCTTGGCTTTAATCTGGGATAGATTTTGTTCTGGCTCAATCATGGAATCCACTCCATCTCCAATCACAACTTATATTATGATCCAACAGGGATCCTTACTGAGAGAGTCCATGATCCCAAGATTCTCCTCCTTGACCTCTTTATGCAAAGCTCTCTGGTCCGGATTCAGCAACGTCCACCCCTTGTCTGTGAAACAAACAGCAACATCTTCACCTGAACACTCCCCATCAGAAGGTATCTCAATCTGGTTGGTCAAAATTTAAATTGACAGATGGCAATATATACAACTTAGAAGTATATTCAACTCAGATCAAAAGAAAGGATTTGCGAAAGAAGATTTGAAATTTAAAGTCACAGTGATACAGAATAACAAGAAATTGTTATCCAAAACCTATAGTCTTTTATTGCACTGGGAATTGATGGAGGAGGAAATGAAAGAAACGATGATTAGATGGTCTCAGGATCTCAGACATACTATCTATCTAGAGCAATGGGAGAAACTCTGGCGAGAGGCTATACGATTTACTGCCTCATATACAATTAAAGAACATTTTGTAAAGATGTTCTATAGGTAGCATTTAACGCCAGTTAAGCTGGCAAAGATATACAAATTGAAATCCAACCTCTGTTGGAGATGTGGTGGAAAAATAGGAACAACAATACAGATGTGGTGGAGGTGTGAGGAAATTAAGAAATTTGGGATAGTAGTGCACGAAGAACTAAAGAAGATGTTGAAAATATCAATAACAAAGAGAACCAGAGACATATCTCCTTGGATTGAGAGATGAAGAGATACCACGGGGGGGGGGGGATTTTTCTATATGCAAGTACTGTGAGGAGAATCAGAACGTACAGGGTTAAACAGTTCTGTGTGACGTCTCACATTCTGAGGTGTGGTTTTGTTCACATACGGGAATCTTTCTTTGCGTGTGAATTACTTTCGTTTTTAGCTGTCAAGCCGAGGACATGTCCGCTCGATCTCTGTGTTGATTTATGATGTTTTTCTGTACAATGATTAAAGACTTCTTAGATGAGCAAGAAGCCTGCGTACAGCCTTGGATTTATCACCCACCCAAGGCACGACCGCTGCTGCGAAACTCGGCTTGGAGCCAGGAAGACAGCTTAAGGCTCACAGTTGGCACGGAGAGTTGGCACAGGAAAGTGTGGCGGACGCCATTACATTCCACAAGTACAGCTGCTAGAATAGTGATTGCTGCTCGGTGGAAGTCACAAACTATACCCACAAAGGAGGAATGGATTTGTAAACTAAATGAATATTTAATTCTGGCAAAATTAACTGAAATTAGAAGAAATCAGTCGAATCAAAAATTTAAAAAGGAGTGGAAATGTTTTGATGAATATATGGCAAAATATTGCTCAAGAAAAGATACGCTAATATGCCTAGATAAAATGTGAAGTACTGGATGGAAGAAAAATTACCGTAGTAAGGAAAGATAATAAGAATATGAAGATGATTTGAGAAGGTTGTAGAATGCAAAGATTATTGTAAATTGTATAATGTGGAGGAAATACAGTGGGGGCGGAGGGAAGTGGGAGGAGGGAGAAAAGGATAATAGGATGGATTGAGGAAATAGAAATGTAAATGTATGGGGGGATGGGAAGGAAATTGTGTTGGCTTTGGTACATCTGTATTGTAAAGTAATATGTGAAAACCAATAAAAATAATAATAATTTAAAAAATTAAAACAGGAAAATATTTAAATTTATACGTAAATCTCTTTCTTCACTTTGAACCCCCCCTCCCATTTTCATGATAAGACCAGCTTTGTGTTGTTTCATTGGTAACAGAAGCGGAAAAATGACTATTACTCACTTAATCTAAGCACAACGGCCACAAGAGCTCCAGTCTAGGCATTTGGCTCTGCGATGTTGAATGTTCTCTGTGCTCTCCTGTTTCCCCTTTTTTTGTTTCAGTTGAAAGCAATTCATGGACCCAGAACTCATACACTGACCACTAATGATGAACTATATGTTATAGATACTCCTGCAAATTTATTCTGCTATGTTTGAGATATACAGACTCAGCCTACATATTTGTATCATCTATTATTCCTATCTTGCTTGTTTTATAAAGTTAATAAAAGTTATACAAAAAGAAGAGAAAAAGGCAACACACGGAGGCCCCATCTGAGTTCACACTGCACAGCAGGATCAGGTTCCTTTAAGGAGTCCAGGGCTGCGCGATGGATCAGTGAGTTGTCAGCTATTGGTAGGGCATTCAGATCACAGAACTGGTTTTAGACATTTTGAGCTGCCAATACATCGCGTTGGCCGGGGAGCTGTAATCTATTCCTAGCTGAAATTGCCTGCAGATGACAAAAGCGTAGGCAGGCAGGCAGGCAGGCAGGCAGGTGGGGGAGCCCGAAAAGGTGCTCCCCTTCTCCATCTCCATCCGCCTGCCGGCCTCCCCCCCACCCCCCAGCTGAGCAAGCCCCAATTCCTCTCTGGCTCCATCCCTCCAGGTCCCCATCTCCACTCTCCTGGGACTCACCAGATCTCTCAGAGGTCCCTGGGAGGGAACGCTCAGAGGTTGTGGGGAGGGATGCAGGAGACAGCCGGACCAGGTCAACCGTCCATCTTCCCCCTTCCATCCTTGCTAGGTTTGCAGGATCTGTCTCTTTCACCCTTTCTGAGGAGTCAAGGAGCCAAAACGAGCTGGAGGGTCCTGGGAGAGAGGAAGAAGCAAAGGGAGCCTCAGAGGCCCTGCAGGGATTTTCTGGCTGGAGGGGAAGCCTCCCAATATGTTGGGGGCCCCACCCACAGCAAAATCCCTGCTTTATCTCATTTCTGGCCAGAGAACTTTCCCTCTTCACCCTCCATCCCTCCATGTTCCCATCTCCCCTCCCCTGGAACTCACCAGATCTCTTGGAGGTCCCTGGGAGGGAACGCTCAGAGGTTGAGAGGAGGGATGCAGGAGACAACCTGACCAGGTCACCTGTCCATCTTCCCCCTTCCATCCTCACTAGGGTTGCAGAATCTGTCCCTTTTATCCTTCCTGAGGAGCCAAAACGAGCTGGAGGGTCCTGGGAGAGAGGAAGAAGGAAAGGCAGCCTCAGAGGCCCTGCAGGGATTCTCCTGCCCTAGATATTCTCCTGCCCCTGGAGAAGCACAAATGGGGCGGCCCCTTCCCAAGAGAAGCCCCATTTCTATACCTCTCCAGTGGTATAGAGTTGGATGTGGTCAAAAATGTGATGGCAAGAATAAATATTGACATCCTAGGCATCAGTGAACTAAAATGGACAGGGATGGGCGAATTCAGTTCAGATGACCATCATATCTACTACTGTGGGCAAGAATCCCGTAAAAGAAATGGAGTGGCCCTCATGGTCAAGAAAAGAGTGGCAAAAGCTGTACTGGGATGCAATCTCAAAAATGATAGAATGATCTTGATACGAATCCAAGGCAGACCTACAAGAAATAGAGTACAGATTTCCAAAGAATAGCAAGGAGAGACAAGAGCAATGCAAAGAAATAGAGGAAAACAATAGAATGGGAAAAAGCAGAGATCAGTTCAAGAAAATTGGAGATATGAAAGGAACATTTTGTACAAAGATTGCCATAATAAAGGACCAAAGTGGTAAGGACCTAACAGAAGCAGAAGACATCAAGAAGAGGGGGCAAGAATAAACAGAGGAGGAGGGGGAGGAGGAGGAGAAGAAGATATCCCGCTTTATCACTCCCCTTCAGGAGTCTCAAAGCGGCTCACATTCTCCTTTCCCTTCCTCCCCCACAACAAACACTCTGTGGGGTGAGTGGGGCTGAGAGACTTCACAGAAGTGTGACGGGCCCAAGGTCACCCAGCAGCTGCATGGGGAGGAGCGGAGACGCGAACCCGGTTCCCCAGATTACGAGTCTACCGCTCTTAACCACTACCCCACACTGGCTGTCCAGAGGAATTATACCAGGAAGATGGAGGGCACAAGGAGAAGGGGACGACAGAGGACGAGATGATTGGACAGTGTTCTCGAAGCTACCAGCATGAGTTTGGCCAAACTGCGGGAGGAAATAAAACACCACCTAACAGGGTGGATCCAGTATCACCAAATAAATGAGGTCTTCAAAGCTGACAAGAAAGAGGGTTTTGCAATTTCAGTATTGGATAAAGATTTACTACAAAACAAAACAAAATTAATTTTTAAAATCTATGGAATCTTACTGGAGTGGGAGGACATGGATGAACAGGTAAAGGCGGTAATGATCAAATTGGCTATGGGTTTAGGGAAACCTATTCAAGTAACATCATGGGGGAAATTATGGAAGGAGAGTTGGAATTTTACGGCTTGTGAGGCAATAACAGAAAATTTGATAAAGATGTTTTAAATAAGGAAATATTTCTTTACGCCACAGTGGCAGTGAGAACATTTATTGCCAATTAATTGCCAAAAATTGGAAAAAAAGAAATAATTCTGACAAAAAAAAGCTCTCTTTGGAGGAGGGTCCCTGGCACTCGGGGAGAGACCATAAATGTTGTAACTACTCCGGGTCAACGCTAGCTTTCCCCTTAATTCCTCATGAAGTTTCCTAATACCAGTTATACCATATGCCTTATACCATTTCCTAAAATTCTATGATTATCCCCGCTGTGTTTTATTTAATGGAAATTGAGACGGGTTTCCTAGGTGAAGCTTTTTCCACATTCTAAACAGTCCCTTGCAGGAAATATTTCATGGAAAATTAGATTCACCAAAAGAACGAAGCCAGACAAATGTAGAAAGGGAAAAAGAAAGTTAGACAGGATGTACCTCCACGTCCCTGAGATCTCTGAAGCCTACATGGAAGAAGGCCTGGGCAGCTCAGAGCAGCCTCATCCTGGTTGGAAAAGGCAGGACTGGTGGAAGAATATTCCCAGACAGAACAGGAGATGCATCTCCTATGGAGAGTTGTGGGTGTGTTAACATCTCAGGTGCTGCAGGGGGCGCTATGGGGCTCCCTCAAAAGAGAGGAGGTTTGTCCTTCAGAGATCTGTATGGAATTTCAAAACTGATCTCATGATCCAGCAGGGAGCCTTACCAGAGAGGCCGCGATCCCAGGATTCTCCTCCTCGACTTCCTTCTGCAGAGCTCTCTGGTCAGGATCCAGCAAAGCCCAGTCCTCCTCCTCTGTGAAAGGAACAGCTACGTCTTCAAAGCACACTGGACCCTAAGGGGGAAAGGGGGAATAAAGATGATATGATTCTACACGTTGCTCTGTTCTTGTCTGTTGTGTATTTAATTGATGGGTACAGTGGTACCTCGGGTTACAGACGCTTCAGGTTACAGACTCCGCTAACCCAGGCACAGTACCTCGGGTTAAGAACTTTGCTTCAGGATGAGAACAGAAATTGCACGGTGGTGGTAGTGGAGGCCCCATTTTCTAAAGTGGTACCTCAGGTTAAGAACAGTTTCAGGTTAAAGATGGACCTCCAGAATAAATTAAGTTCTTAACCCGAGGTACCACTGTATTAATCTTTGTGTCAGCGGGGGAATTCACGTAATAATATTATTATCTCTATATGGCACTCATCTTCATGGAAATCTTTGCAAGCATTCCCATTTTCCGGATGGAAGGACCTCCTCTCCCTTCATCTGGTGGGGTGGACCCTCCCCCTGCCCTCAAGCCAACTTGAAGGGGCACCAGGAGGGGGTGGGGAGGGGATGGTTGGTTGGTTGGCATCCATCTGTCTTAGGAGTGGGAGTGAGATCTGGGGGAGAGACATGTGCTGTTGCATCTGGGGCACAGGAAGTGGTGCTGGAGATGCAGAGGGGCTTTTCTTCTCCCTGTGCTCCCCCCACGTGGGAATGTTCCCCTCTGGCTGCAGCCTCTGGGCACAAAGGTGACCCCTCTCTCCATCTGAAGGGGGTTTATTTCCTTCTCCCAAAGCCCCCTCCCCCCGAAAGGAAGGCAGCCCCCTCCCTGGCTTGGCAGAGAGGGCAAAGGAGGACCCTCTGCTCCCCGACTTGGGGCTCTCCCCCCACCGCGCATGACCTGAGCAGGGACCCCCATGCCCCCTCCCTGCCCCCCCCTTATCTCCTGGGGGGGGGGAGAAGAGGCGAAGGGCTGCCTAGTGGCGGGAGGTGCCTTGGGCTCAGAAATGGCTCCCTCCAGACACCCCCCCCCAAGAAACACCCCCTCCCCCCCCCACCAGGAAAATAGGGAGATGAAGACGTGTCCCAGGCCAGGGATGAAACGCCCTCGCCATCTTGGGGGGGAGGCCGAAAGGAGCTTCCAGGAGAGCCACCTGCAAAGGACCCCTGGAAGGGCTTGGGGCCCAGGAGGGATCCCTTCAGACCCATGGACCAGAGAGGGGTCCTGGGGAGGAGTCCGCCCCTGAAGGGCCGCCTGGCCGGCCAGGAATCCTTGGCGCCCCAAGGGAGGCGAGGCGGCAGTTGGGGAAAGGCAGTTGGGAAAAGCCGTTGAGGGGAAGCAGCCGCGGGGGGGGGAGGGGGGGGCCTCCCCCTCTCTCCTCCCTCAGGGACACACAGAGAGAGAGAGAGAGAGAGAGAGACACACACACAAGGGGGGGGCGGAGGAAAGGGGGGCTCTCCTCCCGGAAAGGGGGGGGCAGGGGGGTCTCCTCTCTCTCTCTCTCCCCCTCACAACCCCAGGGCCTTCCTCGAGAAAAGAGATGAGCCCCCCCCCCCGCCTGTCTTCCCAGGCGGAGGTTTGGACAGACACCCAAGGAGGGGGGGGGCCCTTCGGAGAATGGCTGGTCTGGACCACCTGAGTTGGGGAGGAGAATCCCTCAGAGGCTCCTTTCCTCCTCGCTGGTGTTACAACTCAGTGTGAGAAGGCGATGGGGAGCCTGGAAAGAGGGAGAGATTGACCGTTGAGAGGGGACTTGAGAGAATGTGACTGAAATTACGGGGGGGGGCCCACATATTTCAAGTTAAATGTTCCAAATATGACGCCTGCATGTGTCCTTTCCACTTGACAGCCCTCGCCTGCCCCCCCCCCCACCTGGGCCAAGACCTCTCTTCCTCAGTTCCACAGGAGAAGTGGCTCTCCCTCCAGATCCCTGCAGGCCTCAGGGGGCCACTGGAGCCCAGTGGGGGGGGGACTCTGGGGAACTGGCCAAGTGAGGGCCGCCCAGAAAGGGCTCCTGGGACCCCCAGGGGCCAGAGGGGGGGTCTCCAGCCTGGCCTCTCCCCTCTTTCTGCAGGTGGAGCCCTTCTCCTAGCGCTGACTGGGAGAGGAATTTGGAGGTCTTCGATATATCCTAGAATCACAGAGTTGGAAGAGGCCACCAGGGCCATCGAGTCCAACCCCCTGCCAAGCAGGAAACACCATCAGAGCACTCCTGGCATGTGGTTGTCAAGCCTCTGCTTAAAGACCTCCAAAGGAGGAGACTCCACCACACTCCTGGGCAGCAAATTCCACTGTCAAACAGCTCTCACTGTCAGGAAGTTCTTCCTCATGTTTAGGTGGAATCTTCTCTCTTGTAGTTTGGATCCATTGCTCCGTGTCCGCTTCTCCGGAGCAGCAGAAAACCACCTTTCTCCCTCCTCTAGGTGACATCCTTTTCTATATTTGAACGTGGCTATCATCTCACCCCTGAACCTCCTCTTCTCCAGGCTAAACATACCTGCAGCAGTTTTCTCTCCAAAATAAAAGCGAGCAAGTTTAAGCAGCCTTGTTCCAAGATGTGACTGGGGTGGGATGGCCAGAGTGCCAGCTCCTACTCCCAGAGAGGAGGGTTCAATTCCCCACTCAGCCAGGAAGCACCTTAGTCGGCGTTTGCAGCCTCCCTCGCAGGGGTGTTGTGAGGAAGAAATGGGGAGGAGGAGAACCATGTACACCACCGTGTGTGTGTGTGTGTGTGTGTTACATTTATATACCACCTTTACTCCCAAGCAGCTCCTTGGAAGAAAAGGGTGGTATAGAAATGTAATAAGAAGAATAAATTGTATGTAGCTTGGCTGCCAGGCCTGCTGGCTTTGCTAGCTGTGCCTGTGAGGGAGAGGCAGCGTGGAAGCAGCATCTGGCATAAAGTGTCATGAGCTTCCTGCTTCTTCCAGTCCAAGATGGCTGGAATAGTGGGGAAGGAGGAGGACTGCATCACAGAGCAGGGAGGACATAGGTGGAGATGGCCTTGTGGTTCTTCCATCCTCCACCTCATCTAGCAGGGGGCAAAAATGGGCACAGGAGTGAATGTGAATTTTGCTTTGGTTCATGAGGCTGGTTTCTACACACAAACTGTGGCATTCCGCTCTATCCTCCAGCCAGACAAGCAAGAACCATTATCAGAGTTCAAGACCACATTCCAGCAAGTCAGAAACATTTGAGGAGAGGTTGCAAAGGAGAGGGGTGGAGATTCTGGGGGCAGGGGGGCCTGGAGAGAGTCCCAGGGGCGAAACAGAATAGACCTGGGGGGTCACATGTGGCCCATAGGCCTCTGCTCTCTAGCCCCCAGTGACCACGGCTGCAATCTCCCATCTTGATCCCGAGCAGCCCCATGGATGCAAGATGTGTGCAGAGTACCTTTGGAGAACAGGCGGGAGACTGAATGCTCTGCTCCTCCTTTTTCAGATACCAAAGCCAAGTGTTACCAGGGCGCTGGAGAGGGCTACATGGGGACATGGAACACAACTGTGAGTGGAGCCAAGTGCTTGAACTGGAAGCTCGATTCCTTGAGGAATAAGCGGTACAATGCGTACCGGGCAGATGCCGCTAGGTTGGGCCTTGGAAACCACAACTATTGCAGGTGAGAAAGTGAGTTTAGGAGGGGCCTCTTCTTCTTCTTGCCCCCCAATACCATGGGACATTATTGCAGTCAAACCAATAATTCATGTTTTACCAGATTGGCACATGAAGGGGCTCATAGAGCTTTCTTGTCAAATTTGCTAGAGAGAACTCTGTGAGATCACTTCCTTTGTCTGCTTTGGCAGGAAGCTGTAGCCCTACATCCTTCCAGCCTGGGCAGCCTCCTCTTTCTTCGTCATGCTTCCAAGCTGACCACATGTCCATGTCTGAGGTCTGCAGCTCAGACACAATTTTGAACTTACCTTTTGTACTTTGGTAACTTAGATAGTACAATCGTACTTTGGTTTTGGAACAGCTTAGTTCCTGAACATTTTGGCTCCTGAATGCTGCAAACCCAGAAGTGAGTGTTTCAGTTTGCAAACTATTTTTGAAAGTTGAACGTCCAACAGGGCTTCTGCGGCTTCCGATTGGCTGCAGGAGCTTCCTGCAGCCAATCAGAAGCCACGCCTTAGTTTCTGAACGTTTTGGAAGTCAAATGGACTTCCAGAATGGATTCCTTTCGACTTCCAAGGTACGACGGTAGTTATAAACATGCTTTTATTTGGTGCTGCAATTGCTACTTCAACCTAGATTGTGTAAGTAAATACTACTTTTACTTCTTTACAAAACAGTGTTGTGATTGTTGTTTTTAAGGGGTAGACAATGGGTAATACCAGGAAAATCCAGTCTGCCTTTAGAGCATCCTGGATTATTGTTTGTAAAAGCTTAAATCAAACTTTTCTTAGCTTCAAAGTTTAAGCTGCAAAGGATGGTACTCTGTTGATCTCACAAATGTGAGCAAGGAAGAATAATAACTAAACCATGTATCCTCTCCTAGTGCCGAAATCCATTCCCACAAATACATCCTTGTAGGCAAAATCTACTCTGAGCGGGAGAAATATTGACATTGTCAAATAAGGATGCTGCAGAGCTGGAAAAGGTTCAGAAAAGGGCGACCAAAATGGTTGAGAGCATCTCCACTGTGAGGAAAGGTTACAACATTTTAGTTTAGTGTAAGTGAGACTTTGGGAAGACACACAAGGTGGAGGTGTATAATATCATTTCATCATAATTTCATGAAACTGTGTGCGCTTTGTGGAGAAAGGGAATAAATAGGAAGACATCTAGGCCATATAGTGAAGCTGAAGATTGGAAGATTCAGGGCTGACAACAGGAAGGACGTCTTTGGAGAAGAGAAGAGTTTTGGATTTGATATCCCGCTTTATCACTCCCCTTCAGGAGTCTCAAAGCGGCTCACATTCTCCTTTCCCTTCCTCCCCCACAACAAACACTCTGTGGGGTGAGTGGGGCTGAGAGACTTCAAAGAAGTGTGACTGGCCCAAGGTCACCCAGCAGCTGCATGTGGAGGAGCGGAGACGCGAACCCGGTTCCCCAGATTACGAGACTACCGCTCTTAACCACTACACCACACAAGTCTTCCCTCAGGGCTTAGAATTAAACTATGGAGCTCCTTCCCCCAAGGCGTAGTGTCAACCACCAACTTGGGTTGAGAAGACCAATTTCCACGAGCCTAAGAGGAGCCTGTGGGAGCCGGTGGAGGCAAAGCAGAGTCAAAATGGCCAGCAGCCATCAAGAGCCCCTCTCCGCTGCTGCCTCCTCCTCCTCCTCCTCCTCCATGAATTGGTCCAGTTCTCTTTTAAAGACATTCCGGTTGGTGGTTACCACTGCCCCTGTGGGCGTGAGTTCCAGAGCTGAATTCTGCACTTCATGAAGAATTATTTTTTAAAAAAATCTATCCTGAATCTTCCAACATTCAGCTTCATTGGGTGTGATATGAGAGAGGGAAGAAAACGTCTCCAACCACTTTCTTCATGCCTTGCATAATTTCATAAAATTTCATTGTGTCACCTCACACTTGCCTTTTCTCTAAATTAAAAAGTCCCCAATGCAACAGCCTTTCTTCATAGGAGAGTCACTCCATCCCTTAATTAATTTAGCAGCCCTTTTCTTGACCTTTTCCTGGGGGATAAGGCTGTCAGTGGCTACTGGCCTTGACGGAGGTGATGCTTCCCTGGGGGGGGGGGAGGCAGTCGGCTTCTGAATAGCAAGTGGGGGGCGGGACAGGGCAAGTGCTGTTGCACCCAGGAAAGGCTGCTTCCAAGCCTTTCACTGACTTCTAGTTGGCTGCTGTGAGAACCGAGTGTCTGTCTAGATGTTTCTTCGTATGATCTAGCAAGACTCTTCCTACATTCTTAAAATTATCAGTGTATTATTTTGAGTATAAATGTTGGCCTCCCCCCCCCCATTTTTTCCCTTATTTTTGAGGTTGCAGCTGAGTTTGCAGCTGTCCCCAGTGGTGCAGTGGGCCAGTGCATCTGGCTATCAACCAGAAGGTTGGTGGTTGGACTAGATGACCCCTGGAGTCCCTTCCAGCTCTACAATTCCACACTGCTATGATAAATGTCTTAATGGTACAAAATGCCCAGTGTTTGCCTTTCCTTTCCTCTAGAAACCCTGATTCCGACATCATGCCCTGGTGCTTTGTCTACAAAGGAAACAAGTACAGCTTTGAGTTCTGCAGCCTCCCTCCCTGCGCCAACAGTAGGTTCAAGGCTCCTCTGCAGTGGGGCAGAGCCAGGTGGGGCGGTGAAAATGTTGTGCTATGAGCATTGGAGCCGAAGGGAAGAAGGCTTTTAGCAGTTTCTCTCCACATCACGGCCCTGATCCAAATTAACTTGTGTGAATTCCACACCCACACACTTGTATTTTGGTCTGCTCCTTTTCAATAGAAATATGCACCAGACTCCGAGAATCTTGCGTGGAATCTGGAGCTCTAGTTCCACCACAATCATTCCCTATTTGTGCAGCATGTTTAGTTTTGCAGAAACAAAGAATTGGCTTCATCTATGGTTATTGCCATGCTTGCGGGAAAATGGAGTAGAAAACTTGTGTTAGTTGGCCTCAGTGACCAAACTCGCTCATTACGGTAGAAAAAGGAGACAATGAGAAGATGCAATATATACTAAAAGAGACTTGATTATGAATTAAATAAAAATGGGAGGGTGCTGGCTTCAAATAATCATTTTGCAATGTTCTGATGGCATTCAACTTAAACATTTTCTTAATGTTGCATTTTGGATATTGATACCTTCATGCTTGCAGGAAAAATGTATTATCTTGTTTATTACAAATTATTTAATAGGGCTCGTATTCATAAGGTATGTGTAAGCTTTGTTCTAAGACATGTACAGTAACTTTCAGCTTTTTATTAGGCCAGTCACACTTCTCTGTAGTCTCTCAGCCTCACTCACCTCACAGAGTGTTTGTTGTGGGGGAGGAAGGGAAAGGAGAATGTTAGCCGCTTTGAGACTCCTTCGGGTAGTGATAAAGCGGGATATTAAATCCAAACTCTCCTCCTCCTCCTCCTCCTCCTCCTCCTCCTCCTCCTCCTCCTTCTTTTTCTTCTTGTCTGTGTTGGTTTTCTAGTTAAATAAAAATCATTTAAAACTTTTCTAGTTAAATAAAATATGTAAAATTTAATTTAAGAACCAGCCCCATCCCTTGTAACATCTATGGCGCTGTACAGATGAAAAGTGGATCCCTGCCCCAAGGTTCATACATTTAAGGCACACACCCCCCAACTTGGAAACTGTGGGTCATCAGGGGTGCTGGGAATTGTAGCTCTGTGAGAGGTAAACTATAGCTCCTATGATTCTTGGGGGGGGGGGAGGGATGTGCTTTTAATGTAGGCTTCACAATTGAAAATCTGCAGTGAGAAAAAAACCTCAAACTATATGCCCCATGAATGTGGTTCGGGCCTGATGCAAACCTGCCTTTTTTGTCACAGAAAGTCACACTTGCATTTCTGGAAGAGGCAACAACTATCGAGGTCCCCACAACCGCACGGAATGGGGTGCTGCTTGCTTGAGGTGGGATTCCCAGTTCCTTACTGGGCTGGTCTTCAATTCCCATCGGGAGGATGCAGAGCAGCTCGGTCTCACCAGCCACAACTTCTGCAGGTAAGCCGACCCTCACCTTTTCTCCTTGCAGTTTTTTGTCCAAAAAGAAAAACTAAATGCAAAACATGGCTTATTGATAAGATATGTGTTTGGCTTTTCCAAAAAGGCTCTGGACCACTCTGCCTTATCTAGTGTAAGAACAATAACCTGCTGATTGGCTCTGCCCTGTGTGCTGCTTTTATTGAATTCATAGAAATAATTCTGCAATTAGATGAGGCTGTGTTTTTTGGGTCATCCAATCCATTTGTGCCATTTCATTCATGTTTGCTACAAATGCCTATGTGGTTGTTGATAAAATATTGGTGAAAAACCGAATTTGGATGTGGTCATGTGTAGGATTGCATTCAGGGTCTTGGCGTGTGTTCCACTGGTGTATGCATATATGATCTTGCACACTGGTAAAAAACCACACACCACACACAATGGATCTCGATGCAGTTATCTAGAAACTCAGGAAGTGGACTTGTACATTCCCTGCACCCACCACAATATGGCACTGACTGGCATTGGCACTGACTGGAGATGGAACGTGGGTCCCTTGGCATCCCACCATTGGCCAGGCTGGTGGGAAACATCTGGAGGGCATGTTTAGCAGCCACTTTCCAACTTTCACTGAGAGTCCCCTTCTCTCTGGGATCCTTTTAACTGAACATTTCAGGGATTGAACCTGGGACCTGTGGTCCATCCCTGAATGTACCTTGACTTGTCCCAAGGCAACCCTGACGCATTGTGGCAATGCATTGGTAGTGTGTTACCAGGGCACATCTGTGCACCGGGAACACATTGCAGGGAAGGGAAGAAGTGCAAAAGAACGGAAAGCTGTTGCAAAACATGCCTGCCTAGTGCTCTGTCCAACTTGAAAACAGTAAAAACAAGGGAGAGTTTCAATAGCATTGCTTTCCAGTGCAGAAACTATTCAGATCTTTTAGAATAAAATTGGGATGAGGACAATTTCTCTAAGCGCCCCCTTCCCAAGGACTCTGAGTGAGGCTTTGAATCACAGCTGAGGCCAGAGGCCACTTCACACAGTGTCTGTGAAAGCCGACCAGGAGGAGGAGATGATGCTGGATTTAATGGCTTTTGACTATCCCCAAGTGTTTCCAGGCCTGCCTGTGACTTTATAGTATAGGATGGATTGATGGATGGACACAGGAAGTCACGGCTGATGCAGAGCTTTCTGTGGCGTGGACCAGTTTCAAATTCATGTTGTGTTAAGCTGGGTGGGGAACCTTTGGCCCTCCGGTTGTTGCTGAACTCCAACTCCCATGCACCCACAAAAAGGGCCAAGGATGTTGGGAACTATCATTCAGCACCGTCTGGAGGGCCGCTTGAGTCATGGCTTTCCCCCAAATAATTCTGGGAAATATGGTTTGTTAAGGGTGCTCAGAGTTGTTAGGAGACTCATATTTGCCTCCCAGAGCTACAATTCCCAGAGTGGTTTAACTTATTGACAGTAAGAGCTGTTTGACAGTGGAATTTGCTGCCAAGGAGTGTGGTGGAGTCTCCTACTTTGGAGGTCTTTAAGCAGAGGCTTGACAACCATATGTCAGGAGTGCTCTGATGGTGTTTCCTGCTTGGCAGGGGGTTGGACTCGATGGCCCTTGTGGTCTATTCCAACTCTATGATTCTATGATATTCATCCCTCTTCACAGGGAACTCTGGGAATTCTAGCTCTCGGATCAGGAACAGGAGTCTCCTACTAACCTTCAGGCTACTTAACAAACTGCAGCTCCCAGAATTCTTTGCAGGAAGCCCTCTAAAGTGGCATCATAGTGTTTTAAATGTATGGTGAGAATGTGGCGCCTTGACCAATCTGCATTGAATGGGGCTGATGGCCAAAACGTCAGGAGTGTTGGGGAAAAGCTGTTCTAAGTACATGCAAAAAACAAAGGTTATCAAGCAGCCCTCCGTAAACTCCAGAACATCATCCTCAGGGGACATACAAACCTGGGTAGCCCACACTGCTGCTCTTTGCAGGGGCAGAGAGGGGGGAGCATTTGATCTCTGAAGTAATCCTGTTCCACTTTTGTGTTGCAGGAATCCTGATAATAGCACCCAGCCTTGGTGCCACGTGCTCAGGGGTGGCAAGAGGAAATGGGAATACTGCAATGTGCCAGCTTGCTGTAAGTGCCTGCCTTATCCGTGGGGCAAAATGCCAGCAAACTGCATTTCAGTTGCTGGCTCCAATGGTGATCTGATGTACCTTTACTGTTGTTTTCATTGCTTTGTATTTTATAATAATGTTTCTAAATGTTGTGAGCCACCTTGGCTCTAGCTCTGGGAGGAAAGGTGGGATAAATACTACTGCTGTCTATTGTCTTATGAGCACCAACCAAAGACCTTCCTCTTCCAACTTTTAAGCAGAGATCTTTCTGTGTCTGCATCTGTAGTGGAATTGTTTTGAAGATGCTTTTATCATTGAACTGTTTGCCACCCGGGTTCCTTTGAGAGGATGGATGGGATAGCAATGTGCTAAATAAATGAAGAGGTCGGCCCTGGGAGAGCATTTTGCCCCAAGCGGAGAGTTAACGTTGTATCTGAGTCTGGGGCACATTTTCCTTGTTTTCCTGGCCACGTGTGGAACGAGAAAGTACCGCCAGTCTCAGTTTCGGATCAAAGGAGGCCTCTACTCGTACATCCAGTCCCACCCGTGGCAGGCGGCCATCTTTGTCAGGGTACAAGGAGTGGAGGCCTACCTCTGTGGTGGGGTCCTGATCCATTCCTGTTGGGTCCTCTCAGCTGCCCACTGCTTTGTGGAAAGGTAAGAGTCCGGCGCCTGATTTGCCATCTCTTCTGCACTTGCTGCCCCCTCAGGAAGTCTCTTGAAGTCAGAGGCAATTTGTGGTTCTGGAGATGAAGAGCCAAGTGGGAGGCAGCAACATTTGTGCATTTAGCAATTGTTCCGTTCGTGCAGGTTTTTCTTGGAGTAATAGCAGGTGGGATTCTGCTGTGGGGAGGGTTTGCTGCTGCAGTCCGGATCTCCCCCGCTCCTCTTCCTGCTATTTGTATTGGGAGGCAAGTCCCAATTCTCCATCTACCTCAATACCCCCCCCCCCGGACAGGAAACATCCCTTCAAGGTCTGGGGCAGGGTTTTTTGTTATTCCCCCCAAGACACAAAATGTTTGCTTTGTTGTTCTATGAAAGTAATCCATCCAGCAACTTTGCAAGGCAGCCAGTTTTCTCCCCCTGTAAGGGATGTTGTGAAGAAAGACAGTCAGTCCTTAACTAACGCACCAAGAAATGTCGCCTTTCTAGCCCTTTAAACCATGGATAGGAAACGTTGCACCCGAGCAGGGACGAAAAGAGTCAAACGACACCAAGGGGTTAAATCCAGAGAAAGAGCTTTTATTCTGCCATGGGGGGGGGGCAGAGGAGCAAGTGTGATAGAGTCACAAAACAAGCACGATTTCACAGCCATTTGCACAGAGTATATATTCCTCTTCCAGTTCCCTCCCCTTTCTCCTCCTTCTGAAAAGTTCTGCCCCATGTCTCCTGAGCATGAACAGAAAGTTCCTGTCTTGGGACTCTTTTTGGACTCTTCCCAGGAAAAGGGGGTGAGAAACCAAAGGGGGTTTCAGAGTGTTCAGATATGTTTCATTCTCTTGTCCTGGCATAGTTCCCGGAAAGAAAGTTGCAATTTGGTTTTTAACAAGGCCACTGGCCTTAGAAACAAACAGGCTCTGAGAAACAATGGACTCTGTTCTCTACCTTCGTTAGAGTCTTTTTGTTACAGCAAGAGGAATATGCTTAGCTAACGCTTTTAGCCTTATTTGAAAAGTGCTTGAGGCGAGGCTTTGAGGCCTGGCTGGGGAGGGGGAATTCATAAACAGTTTGGGGGTTTTAGGGTAACCTTAACTGACTGTCTTTCTTCAGTTGCACATGGTTGAGCTGAAGCTTGAGCGAGGCCCAGAGCAGGGTCTTGTCGCCTGGGCAGCCCAGGACCTCCGTCCACACTGCCCAGGCTTGTGCCCCAGGGAAGTCACTCCAGTGCTGCTATAGCAGCAGGTGGACTTCACCCCCAGAGGTGAACTCCATTGTCTCAAGACTGAAGGACGCTAACTTCCAATGTTCCAGCTCTCGTGTGCCATTTTTCAGCAGTTCATTTTTTGAACCTGCTGCTCCATAAGCCTGGGATATTTCTCCACCTTTGAGCCAAACAGCTACTTATTGAAAGTGCATTTTCTCTCTCTGTCTGTCCTGCTGTTTTTTCATGATCTTCCTTTCTCCCCTCTGCATTCCCTTTCTCTTACATACCATAGTTTATTAGATTGCAAGCCTGGGAGTCAGAATGTGCCCCTCTTTGATTTCTGCGTGGTGCCCAGCAGGATGCTGAGGACAGCACAAACAGCAAATGTTGGCGAAAGGTCAACTGCAGGAATCAAATAGTCCTCATATATAGAAATGACAGAAATAGAAGATAAAAGAAAAACAAGCAAAATGGTTCAGGGCAGTTAAAGGTGAAGAAAAGAAACAGAAATCATGCAGGATTATAATACTTCAGAATTTTGGGCAGCTATCCCTGAAGCCTTTGGAGCGCAGCTGGAGTCGCTTTCGCTGAAGCCAAGGAGAGTCCAGATAAGCTGTTTAAGTTTCAAAGAAACTCAAAAAACAGGGCTGAAAAGCTCCTGACTGCTGATGTTAAAGACTGGTACAGGGAGCTTCCAATCACAGGTTTTTATACTGTAAGGCAAAAGAATTTTTAAAGGGACAGACCATCTAGTTCAAACAAAGGGGGGATTGCTAAGATTTGTAAAGAATAACCAGAATAATATTAAATAGAGTTGTAAGAAATTATTACAAGAAGGAACGAAAGTCGATATAAGAATTGAGACCTGACGGAATTAAGGAACCAAATATAAAAATAAAATACGTTTATTTCTCAAAATATCTGCATTTCATAGAATCATAGAATCATAGAATCATAGAGTTGGAAGAGACCACAAGGGCCATCGAGTCCAACCCCCTGCCAAGCAGGAAACACCATCAGAGCACTCCTGACATATGGTTGTCAAGCCTCTGCTTAAAGACCTCCAAAGTAGGAGACTCCACCACACTCCTTGGCAGCAAATTCCACTGTCAAACAGCTCTTACTGTCAGGAAGTTCTTCCTAATGTTTAGGTGGAATCTTCTTTCTTGTAGTTTGGATCCATTGCTCCGTGTCCGCTTCTCTGGAGCATCAGAAAACAACCTTTCTCCCTCCTCTATGTGACATCCTTTTATATATTTGAACATGGCTATCATATCACCCCTTAACCTCCTCTTCTCCAGGCTAAACATGCCCAGCTCCCTTAGCCGTTCCTCATAAGGCATCGTTTCCAGGCCTTTGACCATTTTGGTTGCCCTCTTCTGGACACGTTCCAGTTTGTCAGTGTCCTTCTTGAATTGTGGTGCCCAGAACTGGACACAGTACTCCAGGTGTGGTCTGACCAGAGCAGAATACAGTGGCACTATTACTTCCCTTGATCTAGATGCTATACTCCTATTGATACAGCCCAGAATTGCATTGGCTTTTTTAGCTGCCGCGTCACACTGTTGGCTCATGTCAAGTTTGTGGTCAACCAAGACTCCTAGATCCTTTTCACATGTACTGCTCTCAAGCCAGGTGTCACCCATCTTGTATTTGTGCCTCTCATTTTTTTTGCCCAAGTGCAATACTTTACATTTCTCCCTGTTAAAATTCATCTTGTTTGTTTTTGCCCAGTTCTCTAATCTGTCAAGTTCGTTTTGAAGTGTGATCCTGTCCTCTGGGGTGTTAGCCACCCCTCCCAGTTTGGTGTCATCTGCAAATTTGATCAGGATGCCCTTGAGTCCATCATCCAAGTCGTTGATAAAGATGTTGAATAAGACCGGGCCCAAGACAGAACCCTGTGGCACCCCACTAGTCACTCTTCTCCAGGATGAAGAGGAACCATTGATGAGCACCCTTTGGGTTCGGTCAGTCAGCCAGTTACAAATCCACTGAGTGGTAGCA